>NC_090874.1:50036384-50041384 GCF_036669935.1 Montipora foliosa | reverse complement strand
AAATATGATAAACGCAATATACAATATACGAGCCACACTCTGGCGCGTAGAACACAGTGTTTTGGTGTTTTCATTAATTTATGTATCTCCTTTCATACTTTGCTGTCACCTCCTCCACGCTTTGTCATTGTTCGAAAACCACTCAACGTTTGATCAGAAACGTCTCAAATAGGCCACTTCCGAGTTCATATCTGCCTCCTCTTCAAAGCGAGTCTAAGTGCCTCTTCAAAGCGAGTCTAGGTGCGAAGTTTTTGTTGTGAAAATTAGTTTTCATTCATATGTAAGGTAGAACTAATTACCACTACAAAAACTTCGCACTTAGACTCGCTTTGAAGAAGAGGCAGACATGAACTCGGAAATGGCCCATTAGATTTGAGTTTGGACAATATGCGAGGCAGCGAGCCGGCTTTACCAAATAACTATAAACCCAGACTAACCCTAGTCCAGACTAACCCTAACCTCATACTGAACTAAAGCCTTATCTAGGTTTAAATAAGTTTCTAAATCTGACTTAGTGAGACTGATTGATTATTGCTCTCCTGTCATGATAATTTTCATCCTTTAATTGTCTCCGTCTGTCATCGAAAACGTTTGCCAGTTTTGCAAGTACTTGCATCGAGGACCGAGATTTATGATAAGCAATTGCGTGTAATAAAAGGAAAGTTTATGTGATTCCTAAGTCCCCAAAAGCGATATTTCTTGTCTACAAACACTGATGTCATATTTCTTTTTAATATTCAAATTTGCTAACTACGGAACAAAGGAAGTCATTTTTTTAACAGCCAATTACGTTCCGGTTGGCACATTAATAGCGAGATTAAGCATCGCGTTTAGGTGAAACGGCAAACGCGAAACGATGGGTTGCTGCTTGTCATAAAAGCATGAAAATTATGTTATTCTAACTCGTCTCTCTCTTTTGAAAAGTTACTTTATACCTTCTGCTGACACGCAAGAAATGAGCCCATATCAAACGAATTTCTTGCAGTTTTGGCAAAACGCAAACTTTAGTCCGACGTTTACTGTTTGCCGCAAACGCGATGCTTAATCTCCCATTAACAATGGGTGACTTCACGAGAAACATCGATGTAGGGAACTGTCTGAGTTAGTGTCTGAGCTGTCTGATCAACTCGCGCATGCGCTTTGGACGAAATAGTCCCTTTAAGTTTATTTGAACCGAATGGTTATCTTTTCTTTACACGAGCTCTGTCTGTCTGTTGTTTGAGGTGACCGCAGCGTGCTAAAGCTGGTGCAAAAGACAAATCACATTTTGCCCCTAGTAAATGCACTGCCAAAATTTATAAATGACCTGCTTGCAGCGTTTCATCCTTCTCCATAAAGGAAACCTCCACTAAAACAAGAATACAACTTCAAAATATTTAACATAATGTTTACAATCAAAATTGTTCAAACGTTTTCTAATGGAATCGTTTGTGGCCGAAATAAATGAATTTCAAAACGCTTGTTTTGGTTTTCAAATTTCCTGGGCGCCGCCATCTTGAATAATTGTGACGTGTTATGGTTGCTCTTTTGTATTTGCACAAAGAGCTTTTGTTTTAAAACAATAGGGCAACCATGACACGTCACAATTATTCAAGATGGCGGCGCCCGGGAAATTTAAAAACCAAAACAAGCGTTTTTGAAATTCATTTATTTCGGATACAAACGATTCCATTGGAAAACGTTCGAACAATTTTGATTGAGAGCATTATGTTAACTATTTTAAAGATATATTCCTGTTTTAGTGGAGGTTCCGCACATATTCGTCCATTTACTTGCTTGCTTACGTTACTTATTTTTTTGCAATTTTGTCACGGTTCTACCGCAACATTTGCTTGTTTGTCTTAACGGTTTGCAACGAATGCGTATTACATTTTTTGCATTGCTTTCGCTATTTAGATGCCTTGTGTTCTCCGCAGTCGTGCATTTTATGAGTAAAATTGCTCACACTGTGAGTTGCTCCTGATATGCTCGTCTCTTGGTGTAGGATATTTTGTAGCTGATATCAATGGATCAAGAGTAAAACTACGTATTTCAGGCATCCCACTGCTGAAAAGTTACCGCAGTCAGATGCGGTTCAGTTTGCGGTAGCATCGACCATTTTAAAGTCTGTCTCCATACAATCCGTATTATAGTGTTTCTTTTTTTACAAATACCATTCTTCGCGCGGTATGTAGATATATTTTTAAGAACAGAGTATATATATCGAAGCCGGTTTCTTTCGGGTGTTTCTTAATAAAGATGTTTCTCTAGGAGCACTCCAGGCATCCAATTGATTAATTTTATCTGACAAGGAGCCATGTTTTTCCCACAAAAAATTTCAACTCTCCGACTTTCCCTTGTAACTTTCCCGCCATCTCCAGCGCAACGCACGTAAACGTTCCTCTGCCTTTTCAAAATCATGGAAGCCAAAATTATCGAGGATCTCATAAACGCCCGCAGCTGTTGCTACTTCAATCATCCATTGACAAAAAGACCTCTTCCATTTGGTCCTCCTTTCCATGTGAAGGTAAGTGTTAAACAGAATGAGATAGAAATATCTCTCCAAGTAATACAGACTTTTCTTCCGACGCTCTAGACGATCTTCTCGGCAAGTGCAAGAGTTACTTCGATACTGTACGTCAGAATCAAAAATCATAAAATTATTAAAACACAACGACCATATTCTTCTAGAGGGAGTGAGACCAGTTTTTTACTTACCAGCCCCGATTAGAGTTGAAACAGGAGTTACCCACAACTCAAGCTAGTGATTAATCGGCAATGATGCCTTCCCCCAACAAACGGTTTGAGATATTACACGGTGGATAACTTGGTTTTTTTTTCGAACAGGTAAGGCCCAAAATTCGGTAGTCCATCAGATCAGAGGTTCATTACCAATCCACTTAATTCGAAAAATTATCTTTTAAAAAAAACACTTTAAAATTGTAACTCGAAAGAGAGGGATCTCCCTCTCTCTCAGTCTCTCTCAATATGCGAGATGTTGGTGTCCCTACAGGTAATGGGACAGGAACAACACTAAGAAAAAGCGAAGCAAGGACGACAACGACGGCTACGAGAACGATGCCTACAAATATTATTTCTCGTTATTGTAATAATTTGACGATTACTCCAAGTTGCCCAGCGTCGCGGAAAGTGTGTATCAACACTCCAGGAATAAAATTGGTTAAAATTGGTAAAAACGGTGTGGATATTTAGAGAGAAATTGACGATTTATCACGAGTTGCTCGCGTTCGCCATATAACCTCAACTTTGGGAAATTCATGTCGGCATAGAAATGTACAAAAATGTAAAACGCACGAGCAGGGCGTACAGAGCTGTTAGACCTATTCTTGGATTTCACATGACGTCACGGCCGCCATGTTGGTGTCCCCAAACAATGAAATGGCGGCCATGTTGGTGTCCCGATCCAATCCTCCGGGAATTGAAAGCTATTATTATGCTAACGTCTTCTTTTGTTTTCGTTGAAAAACATGGCTGTTGATCACGTGAGTGAAACCCAAGAATAGCGATAATCACCGTTTGTTCGTTTGTTCTGTGGTTGGCAAAATTTAAATATCAAAAGAATTGTTTATAAGGAGTGAATATCGCTGTTGTTTTGTAGCGTTCTCGTAGTGGTCGTCGTTGTCTTTGCTTAAGCTTCACACAAGACGGCTCCACTCACCAAGTTGAAAGTAGAGAAGATGACTTCCCTTGAGTGATAATGCATTGGTGTCATGGTCTCCGATATTCTGTCCAAAACATAATCCACTTCACGCTTTCTCTGCGGGCCATTGGGCAAAACTCTCTTGAGGTGCCGAATAACCTAATGAAGACGGTATACAGATGCTTCAATAAAATAGTTTTAAGTCGCTTCAGGAAAAATATTTGCATTCCTAATCATCTGACGCTGACTTAACTATCTTGATTGAAACTGAACATTTTAGAGGAATAGGCAATTTTCACGATGGCGTCATTTGACTACAACTACCACAATTCAGTTTGTTTTTCTTTTCATATTTAAATTTTGTATTCCCAGTGGGGTAAAAATAACAATAGCTCTACTTAACATGAGACAAGCGAAACCTAAAGGATTCTGGTACTTGTAGTCATATGGCGTCATCATGTAAATGTCCTATTGTCGAAGATTTTGAAGATGTTATATGTCTTATATATTAAAAAGTATTTGCATTTGAAAAAATTCCCCCGCATTAGCCTCCATTGCATGCTCCAGTCCAATACTGAGAATGGACCATTTTACAGTTGTGTCCTTTGAATGAAAGTGAGGCTGGAGTTGACTTTGCTTTGATAGAAACCTCACTGCTTTTCTCATGTAAATTCCTACTAATTAGCATGAGAACAACATCATTAACATACGAAAAGCATTGAGGTTTCTGTCAAAGCAAGGTCAACTCCAGACTCACTTTCATTCAAAGGCCAGGTAACCGAGCACACAACTGTAAACTGGTCTATACGAATATGGTCTTTTCAGCTTTTTCTACCAGCACTGCACAAAAACCGTTCTAACCGTTGTCACTCTTTCCTAAAACACTCCTTGAAATTTTGGACAAAGAAATGATTCTTTTTCAGTGTATAAATAAAAGAAAGGTTTTTGACAGATTATCTCAACTAAAATGAGTAAGGGAATTTAAAACAAAATTGCTATGAGTTTTCAAGTGCAATTCATAACCATCCGTGAGCTTCCTTGACAAATCCATCAGTTCCCGGCAGCAAAAAGCAATAAATGGTCTTAAACCGCACCCTAATCTTGAATAAACAATCTGCACCTCTTCTGGGGGCTTTCACGGTTTTCAGTGCTTTTAAGGCATCTTTCAGCGTTCTACAGAAAGTTGCAGAGACCCTTGTAACACTACTAGACCGAAAACACTTTACTTACGGAAAACTCGCCCAATGTGTACTTGGCATTCGGTACACAAGCTGGATCTTGTTCGTCTACTTTTGTTCCAACTGGAAAACCCTAACGGGAAACATATCGCAAAATTAAACGGGAAATTGCTCAGTTTATT
>NC_090874.1:50006384-50016384 GCF_036669935.1 Montipora foliosa | reverse complement strand
AAAAAGGCTAAGATATCATGAATTTGAATTTGTTAGGGTTTTTCTAGTTGCCTGACCAGTTCAAACGAAACGAGATGATCAGACAGTTAAATCTCCTCAACTAAATTTTGTGTTGCCATGGAAGCAGTATGATCACGGTTCTCAGCGTAAGTAAATTGAAACCTTCCGTGTTTTTTTTTTTTTTTTTGGCTCCGTTTACGTTAAAATGTCTTAACGCACTTGTAGTAACTGTATAACGCATTGTTTTCTTCAGCAACACCGCAAACTAATTTCATGGTTTATCTGGAAGAAAAGTCATTTGGCTTATAGCTTAATAAAACAGTTTGCTATCGATTTCCAATTTCCATCTAACTAAGCAGTGACATAGTTTCCACGGAAACCGCTATGAGATATGGAGTTTCCCCAGCATAACCGAAAAAAGAATTTTTTTAATATAAAATCTATTTGGTGTTTACAAGATCTTTTTTTCTCTCCGCTAATTGGGCAAATACAAGTTTGGTAGTGTGAAAATCAGCCTTTATATACATAAATCAATTATTTGCAGCCGTGAGAAGATCGCCAGAACTATTTACGCTTTGTGTTCTATTTCTAGACGACAAATAATTCCATGAAGGTTAATCAATACACGATGCTTTAAGATCTTTCTTCGAGATCTTACAACGACTATCAATCCTGCATCAACTAACGAAGCCGAGGCGAAGGAAAATTAGCTCGAACAATTGAGCGGTTTGTTGGACGACGTTTTTATTGTCATTTCAATAATAGAAAAACACCTGAGAGTTCATCCAAAGTTTTATTAACTCGACAAGGCATCTATCTTTCTTGCTTTCTTGAGAGAAGCACATTCGCACTTAAAAATAAAAAGCGTTCATTTCATTGCAAAAAAAATATTCTGGTGACGTGACCAGATGGGTTATCTTTGGAAACGGTATCTGATATGACAGAAAACACTACCTACCTGGCCCTCGGGTCGCATAAAATCAACTGAATTTGCCGTTGACGAATTTCGCGTAGGATCCGTGTCAAAGACGCAGTCCTTGAAACTACTTAAGCTTAGTGTCTTTGTACATTTTTAACTAAAAAATAAAATGGGTAATTCGGCTAAAGAAAGAGGCCTTTTCCCTCAGGAACTAAATTAAACATATAAAAATTACGAAACAAAATAGAACAGTACGTATTCAAATAATATTGAAATTCAAAGTGTAGGATGTGCTGATAAATTTTCATAATAAGGTTATTTTAGTTATTAAACGTGTGCCCTACCTTGTGTCCATTTTCAACCAAAGTTTGTAACACGTTGGCTAAGCCGTCTCTCGAAGGTTGACCCATTCCGTAGACAGGATACGGGCCACGGTTTTTGCGAAAATTCGGCGCCCCGTGTGTTTCTAAGGTCTTGAGCTTGTCTATTCCGTCAAAATGATCTTTTATCAGAAAGTATTTGTCTTGAATGAGTCCGTGCAAGGGAAATCCCTCTTTGATGCAGCCTCGTTTGCGAATAAGCGGTGTATGAGTTGGTTCATAGCTCAAAGTGATGAAACAATTTGAATACGTCTTTGAAATAGACGAGATTTTTCTCGATGGCCTTCTATCGTGCTCTGTCGCCGTGGAGCTTTCTTTGACGTTTGGACTTGATCCAGCCTGAGATCCAACGCTGCTAGCCCCGGTTCCCATTTCCCAACATCGGAAAAGACCTTGAAATGCGAAAAACAAAACGAAAATTTTCTTGTCAACTGAAATCAACTCTTGCATCCATATCACCAAGGAACAAGCACCAATGAGCAATTGATGCTGCACGTAAGTTGAAGGACAATGGTGCTCGAAGTTTAGTCACTGGTTTGACAGCTGTCATTAAAATCCAACCAATCACCATGTAAACGGGCCAACAATAAAGCCTATGGAGATTGCAGGTGGTTTGATCGAGAAAACAAAGTTTTGATCGTTTTTTAACCTTTCTTTCTCGGAGTATACAATTCAACAACAAGACGCCCTGAAGGCGATCAGGGTGATTTCTTTCAAACTCTCCGGAGAGTTACATTAATAATCAGCTTGCCCGAAATTGTCTGCAGTTTAATTTTGACACTCCAACCTTCCGGCACGTGGACATGTCTATAGAACAAAGAATAACGTACCATCGAAACTGTTAGTTTCACTAAGTCAATATTCGCCAAGAGGTATATCACAATATCATTGTTGTTGAGGTTTTATACTTGCCGAAAAGAAAAGAAATTGCTATCCATCATTTCTGCAAGAAAAAGCTATACCTTCCACCAAAGATCGAGGTTCTTTATATCCATATTAGTGAAGCCCAAAATTAATTTATTGTGGATGTCAAAAACACCCTGTCTGTGCAATTGTGATTAGATTTTGAGAAAGGTTTGCAATTATGTTCACTTTTTGAGTAAACTTCAAGTCGTAAGGTTTAATGGGCTAAAACAATTATACCTTTTAAGATTAAGAAATGGCATTTAACGGGGACAAGCCTCCGTCGCTAGGGTGAGGGGTTACGCTGCCTCAACCGGGTTATTTCAGTGGAAAAACCTTAAATAACAATGACCACAACTAGCTTTTCTGAGCCTGCGAGACTGAGCACCCCCAGCAAACCATTGTTTTAACGAAAACCGCTGGTTAGCAACCTGGTTCTGGTCATTTTTGTCTTAGGTCTTCCATTTCAGTGAGGCATTGTGGCCCAGTGGTCAGTGCGGTGCCAATTTGAAAGTGGATCCGGGTGTCGGGAATTAGATGACACCGACAACTCACAAAGTCTAACGAAGAAACAAACAAAATAAATCACCCTCTCGAAATGCATCTGCTTTCTGACACACTGAAAACGGATCTTTCTCCGATCAAAATAACATTACTTGGGCACTCAATCTCATAACATGTAACAGTAACGCAATGTTTCGTTTGAAACCCTTAATTTTGTCCTCCGTCCAGACCAGTGCGATGGAAAAGGCAGGATTTCCAAAATGCTCTCAAAGGGAAGGGTTTTTTCCTGGAAAACGGAGATTAAGGGTCTTAGCCTGTGGACGGGCGAAAACGGAAAATGTTTTCAAAAACGCTAACGTCACCGTCAATCGCTCCAATACGGCTGGCAATCTTGCATTTATGTTCTTTCGCCTGATTTCAACCTTGATTTTCTCCTTACAGCTAAATTCTGCTCTCATTAATTTATAAACAATAATTTTGCTTAATTATCCTCGAGCCACTCCTCGAGCCATGGACTATGTTCGAGCATGCGCAGAATGGAGAAAGTACAGTCGAGCAAATTAAAGCCTTGACACGAAAACGGATGTTTTCTTATCTGTTTTGTGTGGTCCCGGGCCATCAGATAAGCTCCCATCATTAGACACATATTCCACGAAAATGAAGTCCAAGAAAAGACCAAGGCAAGGAATCCAAGCTGGTGGATTATGATGATCCACTTGGAAACATCTTGTTAATTACCCATCACACTGCCGGATCAATATTACCAAAAAAACACTTAGTTCAAGAGCTCTGAAGGTATAACCAGAGACCTCCTACGGCCCCATTAATTTGAATCGGGTTTACTCGGCTATTGTTTCTTCGACTTTAACGACTCTGCAAACGATGGCTCTCATAAAAGCACTTTAACCGTTCGTTGCCCTCCGCCCATGGCCATGTTGGCAAAGTCATGCTCAATTATGTCTTGGTATAGACTTACGGTACAAATCAATCGTCAGAACTCTTGCGTCCGGCACTGACTGAGAAACAAATGCTGGGACTATGGCTAGTAGAGTGGGTAATTCAGCGGCAATTGCCAGCATCGTTAGTCATTAAAAGGACGACTGAACCACAAATAACGAAGCACTTTGCCTAGCGGATTTATTAAGACTTACAATGAGCCCGAAGAAGGGAAGATGGAAAACTGGACTTTAAAAATTGTTTTTGTCCATCAGAACTAAACAGCCAAGCAATGTTGTACATGTTATGTTGTTCTATCTTCGATTTGCATCTTCGCTCAATATAAACTAATGTTTCAGTCATTTTGGCCAGTTTATTGACCGCAGCTAAGCAAGGCAGATGACGTGGAGAAAAATATGACAAACTGGAAATATCATATAGCGCAATAAATGCGACTGCGAAGCCGGACCATAAAAGCCAAATTGGACTGAGAAAACTACAGAAGCAAGCCAGTCTCTTGGCTTGATGCGAAAGCGTTGTCAATTAATAAATGTAGATAAATGCCTACCTTCTTGCGTATAACACTGGACCACTTTGCTCGGCTCCGGCCCTCGCGAAGCTCTTATATAAAATCCTGTTTTTTAATCCTTGTAATACGCAGTCGTTTGCCAATGGGCAAGGCTAATTGCACCCGTTGCTGGCACGTTTCAGTGATAAACAAAAGCAATCTTCGTTACTTTCGCCAGACCGACTGATTTACGGTTCGTGACTGGGTCCAATTAACAGAACAGCCAATGAGGAAATACTTCGCCCGCGACAGATATAGCGCGATTTGCGTATCTTTCGAATCACTTTCTTTTCCTATTTCATTTTCATTAGAAACAAAATCAAAGGTCGGGGTGCTTTGACGGCAAATTAATTAACAGAGATGAACAAAACAATTGACACATTAAAAATTTCGGGCTTGCAGTATTTAAAAACCATAAAACTGTGATGAACCACAAATCACTTTTAACCAAAGAAATACAATGAATATTGGACAAAAATTACGAAAAAAGCCTTTCCGCTTTTTTTAATCTTATGACGCCAGCTGTGTGAATAAGAGTGATCCCCGTGACACATCTGTGATAGGTTGAGCATTGGACGCAAACAAATGTACACAACTTACGTGTCTTGTTTCATGGGATATTTCTCGGACAGGCTCATCCTCAATTGTCGTATATATTTACATACCTATTAATTTGTCCTGAATGTTGATGTCCGAGCGGAGAAAAAAATGGCATTTTTATTATTTCAAACACAAATCGTCTTTATAGCAAACATCATTTAACTAAGCGAAATTCAAGCTGTGAAATATGAAAAGATAACGATTTGTCAGATCGGTAGAATAAACGAGATCGAGAATTGTAGTGAAAATTTACATTTTATGAATTTCTTTCTTGTGGCTTTCAGTTCTCGTTTACTGTATTTATACTCATGAGCGTTAAAAAGCCTGGTGAATTCGCTTCGTCACACGTGTGAATCAATCCAATTATTACGCACTCTGTCGCAACACGAAATGGTGTTACAACGAATCAGCCGTGACTTACATGCTTAGTGAAATCCTTGACAATATAAGATTTCGAAGTTCGAGTCGAACTGCTTAAATTCGTTAATTATATTCAATCACCTAGTTCAAAACAATTTCGGTTTACCTGAAATATCCCGGAGAATATGATTCATCGCAAACCGCTTCAAACTCCATGAAAGGCTGACTTTCTTCCGTCACATATTGTGAATTTGAAAATAAAGAGGACCCACGATTTGTTGTCTTACGCAAAGCAAACAAAGAGGCACAATATTGATAGCCCCCTCTAGCACACTTAACATCGCACAATCCACCAAGGAAGTGCGTGATGCTAACTCGCAAAGGAAAGAAAATCAAGGCCTAAATACTCCAGTGGTTCTAATTTTATCAGACGTGTAATACACGTGCTTGGTCAAACAAGAGTTCGTCTGTTAAGACAGATTTTTTTTATTTATTGAATGGAAACCACACCCAGACCGAATGTTTTGCTAGTACATCCAAATTAGCCATTTATTAATGACAAATGTAAAGGTGTGATGTGATCGCATGATGAGAGAGGACGATTGTCGTACCAACACTGTAAATCACAGCTTTATGCGTGTGAAGGTCAAGGACCACGTGCACCGCGTGACTCAGTTCGAAAATCCCTTCAACCCCAGCAGCAACAGCACCGAGCGGAGTTTCACGTCCGTTTCGTTTCGGGAAGAGAACAAATAAACTGAAGACGACAATCGCCCATTTCCGAGGTGCTGTTCGCCTCAGTTTCAAATTTGAATGGTTTAGCTCCAAGACGCGTTTTGAACCAGAGACAAAGAGCATCTAGGAAATAGCCTATTGAACGACGTATTGAGTAATTACTGCAACAGCTTATACTCTGTAACTGTCAGTACGATGCACGGAGTTCCAGCTCTCGCAAAAAATGAAACAATGGTGGTTGCCACTGGTTACTGTCGGGAAGAGAATAAATTACATTAGACAATGTCAGATTTTTGACAAGAGATGCACATTTGGATTGTTCGTAAAAAAGACCCAAAAGGATCGTTTGCTGCATAGACCTGCATACACCAGGTAGCTAGAGCGCATTTTTAAATGCTTATGCCGAGATGATATTGTGTGCGAGTGTTTTGATCATTGAAATTAATGATTCGTTTACAACAGTTGCAAAAAGAGGGCTAGCTTTTCTTTGGATTTAATTTTCGGTGCTGACCAAGAGCATCAGAGCCAAGATGTTGGTCCGCGAGAAAATAGGAATAATCTTCAATATCTTACTTGAATCAAAACGCCACCCACTGAAATTTCCCTGAAGATAACTTTTTCGTTTCTTGCGATAATATCAAATTAGCAACTGTTCCAAACAGAAATATTTCTCTTGTAATTCGAAAAAAGGTGAACGTAATCGCGAGCCCTTCGTCCGTGAATTTGGTCCTTGCTCCGCGAATTATGTAAGCAGCCCAGCCCAGAACATGAAAATTTATTTATTCTTTATTATCCTCGATATATCTCAGCTACAGTCGTATTGGATGTCGTTGTGAGTATAGAATCTGCTTTTATTTTCAGTTGACCGTCTCACAATACAAGTTCCATTTCATTATATGACCGTATAGGTATTCTAGACATACAAAAGAAGTTAACCCGTCCCCGCGCAAACATGTATAAGAAAGAAGATTTTGAAAATATTCAGTTAAAGCAAAGACCTTTTCCATTTATCGAAAGGTTTTCTTTATCTGCTTTGCGAGATTTAAGTTCTCAGGGGTCATAAGTATTACAAGTCGCTGACCAAGGACCCCCTATGCGAAAATAGTTGATATTTTTCAAGAGTCGATAAAACAAAAGGTTAAAACTCTGCAGCAAATTCGTTCCCAACCGCAAAAATAAGTTTATCTGTAAATCTGTTCTGCAAAAAGACACGTGTTCCCGTTGCGTTTTATCTTAACACAGGGCAAATAAACATGATCATGGAAGTCACGGAGCCGCAAAAGACAAATTTACACGCCGGTCCACAAACTTGAATTCCGCACAATCAATGATAGCAATAGCCTCGATTTCCAGCCGTTTTGGGAGACCGCGTTCCTTGCTCCACACCAAGTTGGGAAGGGGATGCGGAGTGCATGGAAAATGTTGGGTGTGTGGAGAATGCGGATTGTGTGGAAAATGATTAAAAAGAGCATGACATGTTTACTGTTCAACGATTTAGTGACAGAGATATTCTTAAAAATCCACAATTCCTATCCCGTCAATTCCTATCAAGAAAATTTTCATGTTGCCTTTTTAATGTGATTTTTAAACACGAAGCCAATCGCCTTTGGAATGCCTGCGGGAAGAGGCAAGACCCCCGAGGAGAAAACGCGGCCAACAGAGTAGCACGATGGTTATTCCACGAATTTTCTGCCCCAGTTCCGGTCCAAACCAAAGGCCATGCAAATATGGGATCGGACACAGTTCAGCCTTGTCCACCAAAACCAAAAATGTTCCATTTGAATCCTTCAAGTGTTTCTTCTCAAGGGACACTGGTGCATCCTGTAATGTGTCGTCACAGTAGACCAAACGTTCCCTCTCAGCGAGCAAAGTCGGGTTTATCATACCCAGCAATATACCATTCCAATTCACTTAACATTTCTTATAATGAAGCATAATTGCATGCCTGGCTCGTATCCTGAAATATACCATCCCATTCCGACATATTCGCCCTTTCCTGGTGCACCCTCATATAGTCCCTAAACTACAAATCCACCATCGGCAGCAGGAACGCGCGAACGAGCCATTTTCGTCACCAGAGCCTCGGATCAACCCAAGGCTCTGGGAAACTCTTTATGTAGGAGAACATGCGCCGTAGAGTTCTTACAGCTCAAAATTGGCTATTTGAACCTTACGGCACCTGTTCACTCCTCGTGTTAACATGAATGCACCAATTAGAGACGCTTTTGATTGTTCTTCACGAAAACCAATGAGAAGACACTTTGTTTTAGGGTTCCCCAGAGCTCTTCTCTCCCTCAGTCAAGAAAAGAGCTCTGTGGTCGAGATTGGAACGTGTCACTCTGGACTCTCGCCGCATTTGTATCAACTGGTATCTTTACCCAGCAATGTAAGGAAGTGCTACAAATGTGGTGAGAATTTTGCAAACAAATTCCGCCAACCGCCATTTAATATTGTGGTAAGACATGTTGACATACGGGTTGTACGGAGAGATGAAAGCACGGGGACACTGGCGGTACAGCCCCGACTTCACTAACAGTTACCACCCATCCCCCTCACAAATTAGACGAAAAAACCCCATATTTACGGACAAGCCCACATTGATGCGAGTGCATACAGATCACTTGATCAAGGACAAATAGAGCTTGTTTCGGGATACGATCTGTTCGTTAATATAATCCATTAAGATGACGGACAATTAGTGATTAATGACCTGGCTTTTGAGAGGAAAGGTGTCTTTTTTTGGATAGAAAATTCTCTTAGCGTTCCTCGATTGCCTTTATGATGTAAATTACAGCTGGTCATTTATTAATTCCGTGACATTAGCAGCAGTATTGCAATCACTCTCTTGTAGCGTTCCTCGATTGCGTTTATGATGTACGTTACATGTATAGTTAGCGCATCGGTGGCTCAGTTGGTTGAGCACCGGGCTGTCACGCAGGAGGTCGTGAGTTCAACTCCGGCCGGACCAACACTCAGGGTCTTTAAATAACTGAGGAGAAAGTGCTGCCTTTGTAATTACATCTGCAAATGGTTAGACTCTCTAGTCTTCTCGGATAAGGACGATAAGTCGGAGGTCCCGTCTCACAACCCCTCAATGTTCATAATCCTGTGTGACGTAAAAGAACCCGCACACTTGTCGTAAAGAGTAGGGCATGTAGTTCCCGGTGTTGTGGTCTGTCTTCTGTGGTGTATCATGGTTGGGAGGGTAAATGCTCGGAGATATTAGCTGCGGTTACACTAGCCATTTTTCCCTTGGGTAAGTGGCTTTTTCCCACGGGGAAGCAATTTTTTATGTGTGACCGATCTGCCCAAAGGAAAATTTCCTGTGGGAAATTTCCATGGATGCGTCAAAAAGAACAAAAGTATTGCCCATGACAGTTCCAGATGTAAGTCTTGTGGTTAACAAAACCCCAAAGCGGCTCAACCAATCACAAGATTGCCGAACGCGAGGAAAATACACGCTGTGATGAACTGTGTAAACAACTGCGGACGTGGAAATATCCAAGCACGCCTTTTCTGGCCAGCAGCAAGTCCTGGCAAGTCGACTTCTAAATTATAAATTGGAGAGTTGCAAGGACTAGAGAAAGCGTAACTGAAGTCGACGTCTTTGTTGCCTTTTTAAAATGAAGCGATGAATCGCTGAACTTAATTGAAGTGGACAGTTAGAGAAGCGCCGATCGTGACAATTACCGAAAATAAGCCAAAGAAAAGTTTGTCGTTCAGATGTAGATCTTCGATGTTTACCTTTTTTTTAGATCCTTAATTTTAATGTATTTTGTATTGTAATTAGTTTTTCAAAAACCATTTAGTGGAAAAACTAATAAATCTCATCTTGTCTTATCTTAAAGGTAAGTTTCCCACCAAAACAGGCCAACGCTTACCTTCCCCTTGGGTAATTTACAAGTGTGTAACCGCAAATGGGGAGTCGATCATAACCAAAGGTAAACCCAACCCAAGCCGTAACCCCAAGGTTCCCCATGGGCAAGAGGTCTAGCGTAACCGCACCTATTAGCTACACCAAGCTACTCTAAAATCCGAGGGTAAATAAAGACGTATGATATGGTATGTATGATAGCCACTTATTAATTCCGTGAC
>NC_090874.1:49986384-50001384 GCF_036669935.1 Montipora foliosa | reverse complement strand
GTCCTCGTGTTTAAAACTGATTCATTCAACTTGATCACTATAATAACGGCAGCTGTGCCTGATTAATGATCTTTCTTAACTGATGATAATAATGATAATGATGATGACGATGAGAGTGAACGGGGTGTAAGAGGAGTTTCTACTGATGACACATACTTGCCATCCCGCTTGTGCACCATATTTAGTATCTGAAGAGTGGCGGCGATATCGTGTGGATCCATGCCAGTCGACTTGCTGATGCCTATAGACAATGCAAACGTTACATGGTCATGATTTTGAAATTTAAGAAGGCCTTTGTGAGGTCACTGCTACGACAAACTCTCCTTTGCCACTGAGGTGTTCCCCAATTTGCCAAAAATGCTCCGTTAAGATTCCCGCACAGTAATCGCTTTCCATGTGTGTTCTTCGTTTGATTCTTATACTACCCGTAAGATGGATGTTTTTTTTTTTGTTGCGTCTTTTTTCTCCTGGGGAACACGGCTTTCTAGAAGAAACCAGCCGGCGTGTCTTCAATAGCCCTTATGCATGATGACGTCTGACGAGCTGATTTCACCATCAAGCCTCGAATTCGAAAATCCAACTGGTAAATTTTAGCTTGAGCTGAATCCTAAAGCAACAAACTTGTAAAGAAAGCCCACGTGCAAACAGTATTGTGCGTCAAAATGATGTGAATAATTTAGTGCAAACGAGGCTTGGCGGTGAATTTTTGAGCATGTGACGTCATCTTGCATAAGGCCTATTCAAAAACAAACATTTCATTCAAGATTTGAGCTGGATAGAACTGGCTATTGAAAGCGCGAATTAAAGGCCCACCTTCAACCGACAGGCTTTTAGACCATTTGCATTGTTCATCGCAGCTATGTGATTGGATGAATTTCAACTTTGGTTGGATTTTCATATATGAAAAGTGTTCCCCGGCACGTAATGCCTGTCGGGTGAACGTGGGCATTTAATAAGCGAGTTAAACTGAGTTTAATTCAGACTTTAAGGACGGTGCCTACTAATTCAAAGGTATTATTGAAGTCCAAAAAGAAAATTGGGGGTAACCACGCACTTTTGGAAGATAATTAATCAACAATATTTGTAAAAAGCTGTGAAATACAAAGCAATGTATGGCGTTCTTTTCCAAACTGACGTTTAGTTATCTCTGAAAAATGCATGGTTACCCCCAATTTTCTTTGCGGATACCAGGAGCACTTGCTAAGTGCTGCTTTCTTCGCATAGTTTTGAACCGCGCAGAAATATCCCAATATTAATAAGCCTCACCCATAGGAAATCTGAGTATCTCGAGATGCGCAGAACGTATGCGCCATAACAATAGTAGGCACCTTCCTTAACTCAGAGCTTAACTCTGTTTGTTGAGTAATAGAACGAGCATCCCGTCACCTCTGATTGTGACGTGTTTTTCCTTGTGGTCGTGTAGGTACTCCAATAACACACTCTTCCAGTAGCTTCGATAGCTAATCAAACCAAGATCCGACAAAGGTTTCTCAGGGGAACCGGGTTGGCCTTCAATTCTTGACAACAGGTAACCTACAAAGATCGATGAAGCAATTAATTTCTGAATCAACAATTTGCGAAGCATCGGAGTAGCACTTGGGCTGTGGTATTGTTATTTTGGTACGGTAGTTGATGGCGCTAAGTGGAGTGCTGGCATCAAACTTCGCACAATTAATTCGGAAGGATTACTACGTCATTCTCGGTTGCCGTACACAAACGGAAAGGGGAACTAAAACCCTGATCCTTTATCAGTGCACTCTTGTCCCCGCTAAGGAAGCGTTACGTTTCGCCTTTCTCGGAGAAAGCTAAAAGCTGGCGAGCTGCACAAGGGGATCACGTAGGGAGCCCTGGATTGCCCGGAAGGTAGATTTGTAAATCTCAAAGGGCTACGGCGATTGAAAGTTTTTGTGAACTTACTGAAGTCGATAAGAAGCCGTCCATATCCTTGTCTCTGATAATGAGGCATAGTCATGATACACGACACGTTATACTTTTGTTGACAGGACTTTTCCTGTTGACAAAATTAACAGCAAAATTAATATCTAACGTCGATTTCATTATCATATGAATTATTTTTTGTGTGACAGGGGCCCGTTTTTCGAAAGTCCCAAAAAGCCAATTAGCTGTGAAACTGCGATCCGCTTGTTTTGAAACAATGTTTTTTGAACATGTTCTTCAGGAAACACAAAGCAAAATAATTGTGAAGTTTGAGGCCTTAAAAGCTCTTGCCTTTTAAGATACAGAGGGAATTGTGACACTTGAAAACGGGCTGCATTGGATCTCAACCGGTACTAAGTTGATAGGAATCACCGTTGAATTTGAGAAAGAATAGGAAATTGACCAAAACTTCAAGTTATGACGGTATCATGATCCACCGGCATAAAACCGAAGTTACTTTAGCCCAAGATCGCAAAGAATTGCCTATGTGTGACTGGACCCATCTCCCGAAAGAAAAAAAACTGATCTTTCTTTGTGGGTGGGTACGTTTATTAACAGGCCGGCTTAACAAGAAATGTCATTCGTGCGCATGTGCGCATGCGTGTGAGCGGGAGAGCGGGAGGGCGAGAAGCTTCATTCAAGAAGACGCGCGAAAACACACCTTTGAGAAATAGCCCACCAAATGGCAGCCTTTCTTATCGTTTTTTGTCAACGCATAAAACAGAAATGGCTCTACGTCATAGTACAAGGTCTTGTGATCCAGAAAAAGCTTGGCAAGAAGGCAAAGGTTCTGGCAATAAATCTATAAAAAAAAAAAAAACAGATTAGCGTAGGTTAAACAATCATGTACAGCTCAGGGTTCTTTTACCTTTTTTGTGGAAGGGAGGGGGGTTGTGCTTTGCTTCACGTGTGATACATAACCTGACACAGCGCAGTATATTTGGCAAAGAAAATTTTAACTTGGAATAGGCCACTTTCAAAAATGCCATAATACACATTGCATAAGAACTGTTTTACTGAACTAAGTCCCAAGAGAAACTGGCAAACAATGAGTATTATGGTATTTTTGAACGTGGCCTATTTACGTCTGGAGATTCGTCTTTACACTCACCCACCACCACCCAGTTAAAAACTAGAGCGCGCGACCCTAAAATTGCACGTCGCTAATACAAGTAAACAAAATCGAGGTGAACGACGGACAGCGCTACCGCAGTTACACTAAAGGAAAGTAAAACTAACCTTGTTTACGGCACCATCCACTTCAAATACAGAGATGTCATCTTTCCGGTAAATTTCGTTTGCGGGTGGGTGAAACCATTTACACTTGGTCTGAGAAATTGAGAAGTGTAGTTATACTAAAATCTGTCACTTACGCAGTCTTAGGATCAATATTTAACAATTATCCTGTGAAATCGCGCGGAATATCGCCTGATACTTAGCCCACGAGGCCGTAGGCCGAGTTGGCTAAAATCGCGCGATACACCGCAAGACTGAGCAGGATAATTGTTTTATTATTCAACACATTGATGACAAAGCACAATTTTCTACGTTTATTGAGAAAAAAAGCTGGAAAAACTACCCTTTTTCTCCGCGACATACAAAATTACGTATATCGCAGGATATCTGTTGAGTACGCACGACGAATATTGAGCTCGCTATAACCAGATTTGGACATTGTCACAAGTTGTCACATTGTCACAAGTTATCTTGGAAAGGACTACTGGCCATTCTCGTCCACAGAGGCCGCGATTCTTTCGGTCAGCACCAAGAATAACGACTTCTGGTCTGGCCGGTTCCGAACCAGGAAGTCCGGGAATCACGGATCTCAGTCCGGCTCGTATGCGCAATCTCAGAAATTTGAAAAAATTAGTAGCTGTCAACGGTTACCAAAATAGATCCCCACAGGGCCTGCGCGTATTTCGGAACCGGCCAGAGGTTGTTATTCTTGGTGCTGACCGAAAGAATCGCGGCCTCTGGGAACGAGAACGACTGCTGCCCAGCTGTAATTGACACTGCGCATGCGCCATCGCTGTTGTTTGCACTTATGCGGCAAAGAACATTGGAGATGTACACAGGTTTCTTACTCTTTTTCTTAAATTCCGGTCCCTATAGTTTAATCCTCTTCTTCCTACGAGCGCCATTTATAGATTTTACTCTGTCAAACGTCAGACGATTTCACGTACGGGAACAAAAGGGTTAAACACTAATGGCAACTCACAATTGTCCAGATAAGTGCAACGATCAATTCTACCTTCCGAATGTACAGACACACTGTTGCTGGGTATTAAATCGCTTTCCCTTTTGACTTGCTGTTCTTTAGAATTACATTTCTTTCCCTTTATTTGAAAACCCACATCGAAAGCGAGTTCCTGTGGATTCTCATTGAATACTTCGTTTCTTTCACTTTCTACGGGGGTGTAAATGCAGGTAACCCGTCAAGTCGCCTGAAAGTCATCTCGCCCGAAACTTTGTTTGTTAATTGGCTCACAATAAAAAAATAGTGCACCAGGCCCCCGCTGTTCAAACGATGGTTAGCGCTATCCGCCGGATAAATCACTATCCAGTGGATAAGTATTTGCGAAACTAATGGACAGTGATCCGTTATCCATCTTTTGAACAAATGGGACCAGGATGGCGCTTGTATTTTTTTTCTCTCGTGGTGGGATAAAATTACTTCAATTACTTAAAGCCAAAACGTCATAGATTACTTAAATGCCTTAAGCTATTTAAACCGTGTCCTTAGTGTGATCGCGCAACTGGTTGACTACATTATGAATAATGAACGAATTAGTAGGTAACTGTACGTACCATGTGCCGCATTAAAATGCTTGTACTCTTCATATACTTGAGGCAAAACTCGCACAGATATAACTTTGGCAATCTGCAAGACCACAAAATTAACAAAAGTTTCACCACTGACGCAAGAACACCGCGAGACCAGGTTACTCCGGATCCGCGGTTGGTCAATTTTGCAGACCGTATTCTTCCGTTTGACTATGGATGATGATTGACCTTAATTATTAAGTATCTAGACTTCTCGCGCTGGAGCAATAATTGGGGACACTGTAAATTGAAATTTGCTAAAATGGACGAAAAACCAAATCAAACGTTGATTTTTGAGGAAAGGAAAGGAAAGGAAAGGAAAGGAACTTTATTCAAGTGTCTAGTCGTTCTAGCGCTGGAGCACTAAGTGAGGACACTGTAAACTGAAATTTTAATTTGTTAAAATCAATTCAAATGTTGGTTTTTGAGGAGAGGGGAAAACTGAAGTACCCGGAGAAAAACCTCTCGGTGCAGAGTAGAGAACCAACAAGCTCAATCCACATATAATGCCGAGTCTGGCAATCGAACCCGGGCCACAATGGTGGGAGGCGAGCTAGTGCTCTCACCATTGCGCCATCCCTGCACCTGAGGAGAGGAGAAAACCGAAGTACACGTAACTGGAGAAAAACCTCTCGAAATCGAGAAGAGAGCCAAGAAATTCAACCCGCATGTGACGCCTAGTCTGGGAATCGAACGTGGGTCACACTGGTGGGAGGCGAGTGCTGTCATCACTGCGCCAGCCCTGCTCTTCCGATGTTTTGTCTGCATAAAGACGATACGATCCCGTTTGCGCAGTTGCCCGCCGAAAAAGACTACAACTATTCTTACCTAGCATATTCCTGAGGATACGGCGAAGAATACCACGTAACAATCTCATAGCGACCAAACTGTATAAGCGGGGGTGAGCGAGAACTGGGAACAAGGGTAGTCGTGGTGTCCAGATTCATGGCAGCGTTGGCTTTTTCTTGAGCCTGTTTAAACAGGGCGAGATCTTCCTCTGTTACTCCTGGAGGACAAATACGGGACAAGGATTTGAGTTACGGACAAAACAAAGATACGATGCATATGATAATCTACGACAGACAAAATCAAAGGTTTTGAAATGCTCAGATAGCTACAAGCAGTTTGGTTGAATGGAACATTTCACATCCACCCATGGCAATGTAAGGATATTAAATACACGCTATATAAACAAAACAACCTTCTCTTATGAATGAGAAACAACAAATATGCTGTTTACTCTTCGTCATCTACAACCATATTCTGGATGTCAGACAATTCGCCCCCAAACTACCCCTGGACAATTCGTTCCCTTCAGAGATGGTGTCTCTAGGTTAATTGCCCAACTGGAATGCCCACAGCTGACCTGGTGGCAGTTGCTGCTGTTTCCTTGGTGACGTAGGTGAGAGTGGGGTCATAGGTTGCGTCTTACTGGATGATGGTGGCCTTCCTGGCCGCCTCTTGGGAGTTTCATCAATCAATTTTGCATCGTCCTCGACTTTTTTGCTTTCATTGGCCAATGGGCAGGCAGTAAGACTGCAAAGTAAAGTAATGAAAATTAATGTTAACTAGAAACTCACTGATCTTTTACTGAACAATGTTTTGTTGGCTACTTTGATGCCTTCTGTGCAGCACATGCAAGATGCAATATAACACAAGGGGCAACAAATAAAATAGAATGTGTGTTATTAAAAGATGAGTGTATGCCCAAAAAAAAGAGCACTGTTTACTTTGAACTTAGTCAAATGGGTCTGTGAGAAAGAAGTTCTTGTAAATTGCATGGAGGCAAAAAAGTTAAAATAAAATTAAAAAACCACTTGTCAACCAAAATATTTTGTATGATTTAATTCAGCAGATAACTTCTAGAATAAGTACATACAATCCAATAGATACAATCTAACAGATTAACGCTTTGGCAATAAACGAGTTCGTTTGTGATGACAACTGAAATATCTTTAAAGCCTTTGAGCAACACTAACATGCACCAAACACATACTCACCTCCTATGAGATGTGGATCTACCATTCGTATGTCCCGAGCCATCACAACCTGGTGTTGGACAGGTGCTTGACCTAGGTCATGCACAAACAAAAATTTGACTTACGTTATTTTGATTGATTTGCTATCAATAACAATTGTTATAAAAAAAAAGATAGTGAGTTGGAATACTAGTTCTGAACCTACAACCTTCCGCCTACCAGTTCACATATTAGACCACAGTTCATTTACCAGGATAAACATTTAGCATCTACTTTCTTACAATAAAGCAAGCTAGAGTACAGCATTTTGACAAGTTTATCCCTAGCAGAATTGCAGGACAATATGGTAACCTGCACCTAGTTGTAAAGGCCCACAATCTTGGACAAAAATGGTTGAGACCTTTCTCAAGTTTACAATGTAGTTTGTCAGACAATAACTACAATAAATGCCCTCCCCCTTCCCCACCGAAAGCAATGTTGTTTATGGATAAGTGCAAATAGCTGAGATATCAAACAACATGGTTTGGGGGAAAGGAGGGTTCGTAACTTGAAGATGTATTTCACTGAAAGACTTTGTTAAGATAAGAAGGAATACATAGTGTCTCAACAATTTTTTCTCCTATAGCTCAATGGAAGAACATCGCAACTAGAAATCAGAGGGTCATAGGTTTCACTCCTGAAGGAGGCACACTCATATTTTTTCCAGTCACTATTTCAAAAATCATCTCTCTATTTTATTTACCATGGTCAGCATTTGCTATCTACTTCATTAGAATAATTACAAATGATTATTGTTGTAGGAAAGAAAGTCAAGTGTAAATTAAGGATGAATCAAGGAATTATGCTCACAATTATCCACCAATAAAGCCTGGAAAAATTTGGGGATTCAAAAACATGGGAAACCATTAATAAAAATTGATCAAGAAATTCCATTAATTTCATTACAGAACAATGTTTTATGACCTTTAACTGGAACCCACACAAGCCCAACACACTGCCTTGTTCTCACCAGTTCATTCGGTAGAGCAACCTAACAGAACTGCCAACGTCATGGCTTCGAACACTGTTGAAGATATTTACTTGAATGCCAAAACCACTTTTATGAAAATAATGTTTCCGTTGTCTCAGTATTAATGTACAAAGACCATTCTTTAACTTCGCATTTTTACATTATCTTGGTCCCGATGATACTGCCCAAATCAAACACAAAGACCTTTAAATGTAACATAGATGCGGGACCTGGCAAAAACTTCAGAGTGACTTCCTGCTGCAATTTTTTTAAGGTACACTGAGAACAAAAGAAAAATACCATGAAAGAGGAAAGAATAGGAAAATACCGACAATCTTTTCGCATTCGTCACCTCCCATTGCTTTTAAATTCGGGCAAACATCAAAGGTGGTTTCATCCCAAAACTTTGGTGCAGACCTAGTGGGTTTGTCAAAAATTGGCTACAATTTGATACAAATTATGGCTAAAAAGATATGGTCAGTTGCACTAGTAACATGTTCTGCAGATTACAACAAAGGCACCTACCCTTGAAGTGGAGCTTCAGCAGTTGAGTGAGGCTGGATTTTTCTGCGTGGTGGGCTTGTAATTGGAGTTTCTAGCACTAGCCCTTTTCTTTTTCTTCCTGGTGTTTTGACTTTACATTTTGAACAAACCCAGATCCCTATGACAAAATCAAAGTGGCTATGAGCCACTGAACTCGGAAAATGAACTATGAAAGGTGAAAACATTGAGCCATTTAATTAAATGGACCATTTTACAGTTTTACTTAAGTTACCCAGTTGTGATGCAAACCTTTGTGCTTTTCTAATGTTAATGTAAACTAATTAGAATTACGACAACTCAATTTACACGATAAAAGATCAATACAAGTTCACAGCCAAGTTCACTGATCAGCAAACAACTATAAAATTTCGTTCCCAGGGTCTCTCTTCTTCCCTTCCCCCGCAGCAGGAGAGACAAGACCCTGGGAACGAGGTTGTTCACACTTATTAACTGGTCATTGACAATATTATGCAACAATAAAAAGTGTGGGTGTTGCAAAGATGAGTGTGGAGTTACTCTTAGTAATGTAGTAAAAATGCCAGGAACATTTTTGTTTCATTCAGTGTCAAGACATACATATAGATTAGGCAGCAAATCTGACCCAAACAGGCAGTGGATGTATCGTGTACCAAAAATGAATACTGTGACGGCAAAACGGCACATTACTGTAAATACAGCAACAATTTGTAAGAAATATTTACAGCTACAACTCCCAGTGAGGTTAAGAGGACAGTAAATTGACAAAGACCTTATAACCTGCAATTATGCCGTCCCTCCGTACGTTTGATAATCAATATTACTAGTAATCTCAGCCAAATTATTGAAGTGCATTCAAGTAAAGCAAAAGGGTAGGGAAAGAAACAATCTTTGAAGACCAAAGTTTGAGGATACAAGCATGTACCGGTACTTCTTCCGACAGAATTTTTTTGGAATGGGACTTAACTCAAATCCCACAGTTTCACTTTCTTCCTTAAAACAATCATTCAGCAAAATCAAAATTGTTGATCTGAGTTTCCAAAAGTACAATGATTTCATTTCAGTACTAAAAATCCAAAAAGTTCATTCTCCGATTTCAAGTCCTTGTCCAGTTCCAGTTCTAAAAGTTCCTTCCCATGAGACATTGTTCCAAAATTCCTTCATTGAAAGTCCAGTTCCATTCCTGATTTCAAAAGGTGCCCTCCAGTGAGACTATATTCCCATGAACCTTTTTCATGTTTTAAGTCCAAGTTCACCCATTCCAGGTTCAAAAATTTCAATTCATAAGCAAGAAGTCCAAGATTTCCGGGTCTGGTATTGTCAAGCAAATCTCTCCATCAACCACAATTAAGAACGAAGCACCGAGTTGGAAAACATCGAAAACTAAAAGCTTTGTCATAAAAACAATTTGAGCGAAAAACACAAAAAATTCTTAACCTAAAAAAACTGACACAAGCAAAAAGGAATCGAGTTACAATGGCATTGAGGAATGACATGTTGATCATTTCCGAGTTCACTCCAACTTCTTTTTCACAGCAAGTGTTCGTCTTCCCAAATGCCTTTCATTCAATGAAGTTAATCCCTGTTGGGTGGGGCTAGTATCTGCCAAGTGTTTCAAATTGACCAACCAGAATGCAGAATGTAATATGATCGCTATCAAGCTACAACTGTGCATGAGGTAAGTGGAGTTTATTTCTACATTTACAGCTTACTTTAGCAGTTAATTTTCCCACACAGTCTATAAATCGTATACCGAGCTTGGGTTGCCTGTGCTGAGTCTCACATATAGGGTCCCTGTTTTACCTTTAATATCTTAACTGTTTAATCACAAATTAGAGTAAAGTTTACATAGAGCAAACAGAGTAGCATACTACATGCATTAGAACATCAATCCTTCTTTCTAAAATAAACCAAAGTCTGACCTGTTGGAGTTTCTGTCATGGGAGGAGACAAACATTCCATATGAAACCCTTTGTCACAAGCATCACAAAACAAAAGGTTATCCTGCAATGAAAAAGTTGCGTAAAGTTGCAACTCACTGACGTCTGTTGGAAGACTAAACCCAAAACCAATGGGAACCATTTGGAGTTCCAGTGTGGGTATTGTAACTATTTTTTATCAGCTTCGCCTTCTCACACACGACACCAAAATTAATGTTGGAATCCTTAAAAAAGTGAATTTGAGCTGCATGTATGTTGATGTCCTATGTACAGTTTCTCCAAAAACTGAACTCTTTTCTTGAAGAAACAATAAATTATTTACTCCTTTTGCTTGGGTTCAAAGGCTAGCCGTGGACTGAAAACAATATATTTAAGAAATAAAAAGCATCTGCAGTGGTGAAATAATTTTTCACCTTTTTTCTGTGTCCAGATGACACACAAATATTGCTGTAAATACATCGTATATGCTCTAACCTCTGTATAACAATATTCATCGCCGTTATGTGGATGATACGTTTTGCTTATTCCACTCAGAACAGGACGCCATTGCATTTTTTGACTATATCAATAGTCGATGGAGAAAGAAATTGATCACGTTTTGCCCTTTTTGGCTGTCTTAATCGACAATATCCACCGTGGTTCCATTGTCACTAGTACCTTCCATAAGAACACCTTCACGGGTCTGCTCACCAATTACCTCAGTTTCGCAACTCTGTCATACAAAATCGGTCTTATCAGGACATTAATTGACAGGGTTTTTAAGATCAACAATACTTGGTTGGGCTTCCACAAGGACATTGTTAGATTAGTTTTCATTTTGCACAAGAATCTTAACCCATTCATCGCATCAATAAATGCGTCTATCGATATTTGAACACAGCCATCGACCAAAATGGCTCCACTCAAAATACCACTTCACAGGGTAAACAATACTTTTATAAGTTACCTTATTTAGGCTGTTTTTCTACCATAGCTTAAAGCAAAATATGTCGCCTTGTAAATCGTTATTGTCATAATCTTGACATCAAATTAGTGTTTACCACATTTAAATTAGAAATCTTTTCTCAGTGAAGGATTCTATCCCCAGAGAACTTCGTTCCTGTATGATTTATAAATTTGATTTTGCTTGCTAGCTGTAACGCTTGCTATATCGGCGAAACTGGTCGTCATTTTTCCACACGCGTCCATGAACATCTCTCTTCAGACAAGTCCTCACACATCTTCAAACATTTACTAAGCTCAGAACATTGTTGTCAATCTTGCTTTGCGGATTGTTTCGAAATCCTTGAAATTCCGTCCCTACTAATTTCAACTTAAACTCAAGAAGGCTTAATGCATATAAACTGGGAAAAGCCTAATTTAAACCAACAAGTTCACCACGTCAACCTGACACTTGTGCTTTAGGCTCTACATTCTTTCAAACACTCTGTAACTCACTCAAATGTGGAATTCTTGTCACTTAATCATAATTAATTACGCATGTTTCGCCAAGTTGTTACATGTATATAGTCCTAACAGTTTTTCAAATAGTCTGTAACTGACGATGATGTTCGTAACATTGAAACATGTCTTGGAAATTAAAAAAATTAATGTCATAATTTTCTTAAAGATAATATTTATATATAAAAAAAATGATAAACCACTCACAGCATTTCCAGCATCGTGACAGACAGAGCACACCTTGCACTCAATGCACTGCCAAGGTTCTTGCTTGATTCGTGCCGTCAACTGAGGAGAGTATTTCAAACAAGATGGGTGACCTAAAAGACAAAAGCTAAGGTCAGTAAAGTACAAAAATCCCCCACCATTAACCCATTACGCCCTCTGAGTGAGACTTAACAGATTTTACTCTGTCTAACACCAAACAATTATTTTACTCATCAAATGGGGGTGTCCTAGGCTGTTTGAGGTGTCAATGGGTTAAGAAAAAAAATACAACAAATGATAGTAACTTAAAAACCTTTGCTATGCCTGGAAAACAAGAGCTCAACAAAAAACTGAATCTTAAAAGGTAAATAAATACAAACTACATATATTATTATTTTTGTCATTTAAGCTCTTAGATGTTCGCATGTGACTTATCACAGCAATGCATGTACATGTACCATATCTCACCACTGTTTCCACAGTCTGCACAAGAAATGAGTTCTTCTTCTTCACCATCCTTGTTGCACTGAGCTGTTCCTTGGCAAAAGCCACAAAATATGCTTGCATCCACTTTCTTTTTCTTTACAGTCTAAAGAGTGAAGAATGATCTCATATTCAAATTCACAATCTTGTCCTCAAAGCAGGGTTTAGCCTGCTTGCAGGTGGTAGATGTTGTGGTTGCCGTGAAACACCCATCAGACGCCCCATTGGAAGAGCGTGGGGTAGGTCAGGGCTGGGTGACCAAAACGACTGGGTGGGGGGCAGGAACGGTGAGAAAAACCACCTACCCGAAAACCAGCCTTTTCTCGGAGGCTGCTCACTTTCTGTCGAGCTTCTGGTTAGATTTCACGTTACAATTACTGACCAATACAGTAAGAGACCGTAATAAAGCTGTCAATCACTTAAGCATGCAGTTGTAAAGAAACTTGCTCTGGAGTATCAAATGTAAACAAACCAGAAACCGCAGCAAACGATAAGGGGCGGTTTTGCCCATTCTGATTTCTTGCTCAATACGAAAAGTTTGAAAAATCTGGGGGGCCAAATTCAAGCAGCGAGAAAACAGTGTTCAAACAACTGTGGACACACTATTGGTGTATGTTGGATCAGATCGGCAATATTAATTCCTATCGAAAAAAGCCTAAGGAACCTTTTTTTAACTTCAAAAGGCAGGACATCAATAATATTACAATTATGATTGATAACGGGTCTAAATATCCGCAAAGAAACATATTAGATTTCAGTTTCTTCTGTTATTTTTCCATTACTCTTTTAGTATTTGAATTCAAATTAGTTGTGACTACCATATTTTACTACAATTTTTTCCAGTACTCCGTCTACATCCTTTTGTGATGCAAATGCTTCGAAAGTTAATGACTTCGGTCAACGCATTCGCAAACGCAAATGCATAGAAAGTCAAACACAAACCAGTTGAAGACTATTTTGAAACGTGTTTGGTGGTTCGATTATCTCTGAGCGGTACTTTATTTACATAGAAGCAATCCGATGTAAACTCTCATTTTATGTACCTTAGAAGGCTGGTTTGGCTAGCCGAAATATATTTCACTCCGTTTCATCGGCTCCTGCTCAAAGTATTTACCGAGGAAGGCTGGTTTGGCTAGCCGAAATATATTTCACTCCGTTTCATCGGCTCCTGCTCAAAGTATTTACCGAGAAAACGTTCCTCCAACTCTCAGCGTTCCTCCGAAGAAAAACGAAAGAGCCTGCAGGTAAAAAAATCCTCTCGAATTTAAAAAAGACAGCCCTCTACTTATTGCTCGCTTCATATCTGTGGTTTCTCTTGCGTGACCAACTCTGACCATCAAACTATGTCATTGTTCTTTGACATCTACCTGACCAATTAGAAACCCTGCCCTATGGTGGATGGGATTTGACTTTTGTCCTGAGAAATCATGGGTTTTCGGGCAGGCAGTTTTTTCCTCACTCGTCCCAGATCTTCCGACTTCCACCCGGCGTCCAATATGGTGACCGAAATACAAATTACCGCCTGCAGGCAGGCTAAGCAGGGTTCTATCTAGGGTATTTGAGAGGTAGGTACCTCTGTTCATAACATTTCTCAAAATTGTGTCTCAAAATACACCAGATTGCATCTCAGCACCAAGGCTGTTGCCTAACAGGAGCCCGGTAGCCTGGGGCTCCCAAAGAATAGCTCTGGGCTCCTTAATTTTTCACAGCAACACCTTCCACTTCATATGTTGGGCTCCTAAGTTCTCAGCGTTTAGCTCTGAGGGCCCCTTTAAAATTTTCTTAGGCAGCGGCCTTGCAGCGCACATTTATTTCAACAACTTTCACGAGGAAGGGGGGGGGGGGGGGGAAAGGGGGTCAAGTTAACTTTAAAGAGTGGAAAAATGTGATCAACATTTCCTGAAACCGGAGCCGAACATACTGGTAGTGGTCATCATCCACATATCCCACCACTGCGATGGTAAGTTGGCTGAGTTCCAGTCTATCTCAACCTGACTCCAAGGGTGTTTGTCTGGATTAACACCAGTTTTCTCAACTCATCAAGACTACAAGTGACTCCCAGCTAGCTAGGGGACCAGATGAGCCTCATGTGGGTCTCCCTCCTGTTCATGCTCTCCCCCTCGAACTCAGTACAGAGTTCCAATAAAAACTGGGAAAATATTAATAGGTAAATATATAACAAATGAGCTTACTGATTCTTTTATTAGTTTTGCCAGGAGTTTATGTGCGAATGTTGTGTGTTAATAAAAAGACTGACAACTAACTTGTCAAGCAAACAATCACTTTGTTTTACTGAACAAACATACAAACCTTTGGCAAAGTTGGAAGTCGGTAAAATCGACCCTCTTTGATAAAAGCTTCGGATGCAAGTCCTTTCTTTAGTGACTCCTTCAGCCGTGTTTGAGTGTCATTAGGTGAATCCAAAATTGCCGCATGGTGTTGTGATATGTAATTACCAATCTGCTGTTGAGTACATCCATTTTCATCTCCGACATTTTCAAGAGCCTCCTTAATGAATTCAATGAAGTCCACAGGCTTTTGGATACTTCCCCGTACATGCCGAGGAACCTTAGCAGGGTCCTTGTATGAAGCTTTATCCTTAAAAACTACTTTCAAGACTTTGCCTGTCTTGACACATAATTCAAGCTGTTCCAGTGCAACT
>NC_090874.1:49958884-49963884 GCF_036669935.1 Montipora foliosa | reverse complement strand
TAAATCAGTTTCAATTTGCGTCTACACTCTTTCAGCATTCAAGCTCTGTACTTCCAAACATATCAAACAACCTTTTCAAAAGCCCTCGACATTTAGTTCAGCACAATGCTGAATGGGGGCGTTTTGGGAAACACGAAGGTGTGGCGCTCCTCAAGAAAGGGTCTTTTAAATGGATTTACTCCGCGCAGTGAATCACTTAATTGTTTTAATGAAATTACCAGTTTATTGCAAAAAAATTTCATCAAGTGCGCACAAATGTGCTCAAACAACGAAAAAGGATAAATAAGATATAAAAGATAAAATCTCTACTCAAAAACACCAAAAAATTGTAGTCTTTATCGAAATTTCATTGGCCAACTAGATGACCAAAAACCTATAAAACTATGTTTAAAAAATTATTCTTTCCGGGCAAAATATCGGAAAAGACCCAATATAAATGCTATCCTATAAATCTACACCTTAATGACGCGGTATACAAATACAGTTAAAGGGGCTAGGTCACGCAATTTTAGGCAATTTCAGCACTGATCGAATGGTCATAGAATTAACTAAAATATCAAAATTACTGTTCAAAACTATAGAAGAACTCTAACAAAACACAGGGAAGCCAAGAAGGGATATGGATGGACAAAAATGGAGAGGATTGAAATGGATTGAATTTGGGTAAATTTGAAAAACGTCGGCCTACCTTTTTTCAAATTTATATCAGTCTATATCAAAATGTCATTTACACAGCTGGAAAATCATTCTCAGTTGTTATGTGGCTGTGATTTTGCAAATGAAAGACTCTTGCTCTGCCAATTTGACATTTAGAGCTCATAATTAACAAAATTAAACAAAATTACCTAAAATAGCGTGACCTAGCCCCTTTAAGATGAATATGGAAATCAAGCAGAAAAGCACGGGAAACTTCATTTGCTAGTAATACAATGATTTCAAACTATGTGAAAAACTCATCAGTTCGTACGGGGAGAAAATCCAAAAGATCCAATTTAAAGGATGTGTACAAAAGATAGACCTCTGGTCCGTGGACCACCCCTGTGGACCCGGTCAATGGAGCACTTCATGGAGCCCGGGTCTGTGGACTACCCCTGTGGACCACCACTCCTCATTTTGTAAAGTTACAAGCATAAAAATCTTGTTTAGACGAAAGAGGAAAATTATCCTCTCACTTATCTGGCAATTGTCTCTTATCAACACCTGAAAAATTCAGGTGGCTTCAACGGGATTGGAAACCAATGACCCTCTACGATGCTGGTGCAATCCTCTACCAACTGAGCTATGAAGCTACGAGCACGTCAATTTGTTGCGGTGAAGAACTAGATGTATATTTGAAGACGAAATTCCTTTGGATCCACCAAGTAGGTGGTAAACGTGCCTTTTAAAGACAATTGCTTAAATCAGAAGCCCATAATGAACCACAGCACCATGTTCCTGTCACGACATTTTTACAAACAACAATCTATTTTTTGGATTGAATTTCTTGCGAACGAGCCCGATGACACATCACAAGAAACCAACTTGACGTCATAGGGTCAGCGAACTGGAACTTTCTTTGGCGGAAAAGGTAGTCTAAAAATAGATCGGTCTGTAAAAATACCGTGAAATAGACTTAGGGTGCGTTTCTTTGGGATGATCCGAAAAAGGGATCATTGATCCAACATCACTTGGATCATGGTGCATAAAAGGAACCCCAGAGTGGATTCTTCGGTTCCTTTAATGCACCGTGAGCAAAGTGATCTTGTATCAATGATCCTTTTTCGGATCATCCTCACAAAGAAACTTACCCTTAGTATCTGAGGTTTTCGCTCCTAGTCATGGGTTCCTGCTTCAATTGTCCAGATGAGTGCGAGGAACACTTCTTTCTTTCGTCTAAAGATTTTTATTCTTGTAACTTTACAATAAAAAATGAGTGGTGGTCCACAGGGGTAGTCCATGGACCGCGCCCATTGGTTGGTCCATGGATCGGGTCCACAGGGGTGGTCCATGGACCCGGGGTTCATGTTTAGTATACGTCCCAATTTAAATTATTTGTTACTGCAACAACAATACAGTTTATCGTACCCGTACTATGTGAAGGTTAATATTTACAAAAATGTTAATTAGTACAAGTTATTTGAGAGTAGCGATTCCCTGAAATGACTAGAAAGTCAAAAATGCCAGGGATCATATTATCCCTCTACAAATTGCAAAACAAGTAAAGTTAAGATGAATGATGTTACTCAAGTAGTTTTTGTAGCCAGGCTACATGTATAACCGCTGCCAAATTAACCATGTGAAATGGACAATTATGGCATTAGGAAATGCTTCGGTCCCTATAGCGCATGTACCCTGCGATGGACTAGAATCCCATCCAGGGGGGAGTATAAATACTCCTAGTCGCTTCATGCTACAAAAACTGGAGATAAGCGCCGGCCTGATGGGCTTTCTAGGCTCGTAGCTGACTTTTACCTATATCACGTTGCACTATTTTAACTCTATTTTTTGGGCAACAGTTTTCTTTAAAAAAAGGTTGGGTATAACTACGTGAGACTCTCTATGTAAGCATATCTCAAAAGTATGAACCGATTCTACTATTTAAACAGTTAAAATAGCATTATCTTTTCACCGTCATTTGTATTGTTTTAGGCACTACGTTCGTGCAATCAATAACAAAAATAAACTCTTTCAGAGAAATATTATACTGAATTACCCTGAAAACTCTATTTTCAACAACAACTTATCGTCCTTCACATATCGAGGACCAAAGAACTCTTCGATTCGAGCGAACCTTTCATAGCCATACCCGGTGCGGCAAATGGTTTCATCAGGCTTTTGGAAGGTCGACAAGTAAGGATTGGCTTGTATGATCCGACTGATGTCACTTCGGGCTGTGGAACCACTCCTATCTTGAACGCTAACAGTGACTGTTCCAGCATAAGGCCAATCTAAGAGATCGTCAAAGGCGCTTTCCATCATATGAATGAAAAGTGCCACATGGGTTCCCCTTCCACTGCCGACGCCGTTGGGATAGATTCTGATGCCCATCAACCTTTCAAAACGATAACTGTACACCGCATCACTAAGGATAGGTGTTTCAAATCGGAAATGTTGAGAAACTTCTCCAATTTCCATGATAAAAAACGTGCCACCTGAAATACTCCTTTTCATGGCTGCTGTTTGTGGATTTGTCCTGCAAGTAATTTAGCAAGCGTTAAAAGAATAAATAAATAAAATAAATAATAGATAAAAGGATGATCTTATCACACTTTGACATCTTTGGGTGTCCATGTTGTCGGTCAAATCCGAGCTCGGGTTGAATCCGTTTTTACCTAGGTTAAATTGGTGATAATCATTTTACCTAGGTTGAATATGCACTCTACCTAGTTTAAAGCAGCTATCAACTCCCCCAAAAGGAAGAAAAACACTTATACCTTCCCTCAAGCTGTGTCTCACGCATCTCAACACATCTTAATGTTTCGTATAATCTTATCGGTTTCTCAAATTCATACATTTATCCATTCAACCTAAACATTACAATATAGTAAGGGAACAAAGAACTGTACCATGAACTTACTTGTACTCGAACTCAGACCTGCCATATCTATAGTCCTGAGTCTTCACTAATACACTACAACGACGAACATGCGCATTCATTATTTACTTTTCCATAATAAGTCAATTGATATCCATGTATAATAACCAAAACTAATGGTAACCCTAATTTTTTCAAGGCATTATTTACGCTCCAAAACAAGACTAGTTTCTTCAATTCATCTGAGTGCGTATTCAACCTAAGTAACATGAGAATCACCAATTAACGGATTCATCTTGAGAACTGACGGATTCTATTCACCAAGCCTTAGTTCTTCGAGGTGATGAGTTTCGCACATATCCTACAAGCGCACTTTCCGAATACGATTCCATGAAAAAATGCAAAATAAATTAAGACCAGGCTTTGGCCGTTCAAAATAAAGAATGGATAGCGCCAGAAGAGTAACTGTCTATCATTGAGACGAGATCATTGAGGACTGATTGAGTTATCGGCCCCGGATAGATAGTGACTCATCCAATGGTAAGCAGTTAACCCTTGGAATAACAAGAATCTGAATCAGTTGCAAATCCCCCCATTTTTATATTAACTTGCCCTTTCATGTAACTTTACTACTTGTTTAATGTAACACTTATATTTCAGATCTCCATTCTTCTCCTTTAGCTTGACTACATGGTCAGTTGCGGGATTTAGTTCAAGACTGGTGTCATTAAAAACTCTGGGTACTGTCTTCGAGTTGTCGCTAACTGCTTGAAATAGAACGGGATAGCACAACCCGATAAATAAATTATATTTTCCAGGGGAGGAATGACTTGGTTTTGATAACTCTGGTCCGCTGAATTAATACCTAACGTTGGGACAAGCAAGGCCACACTCAGAGAAAAATAGAACATATGCATATGGAATGGAACTGCACGCACAGTGTAAAAAGAGAAATTTAATCCATGGCAACCAGTTGCATTTTCGGTAGTACCATGAATTTAACAGCTTCAATTGCTTCATATTTGCTAAGGATAATTTATTCGCGCCACTTGCCTCGTTAGCTTCTGTTTCCAATTTCTTATCTCCTCATCGGTGCATGTATGCTCCATTGCCAGTCTTCCAGTGGAAGAGATCAAGTTGGGTGGCCAATCAAAACTCCTCAACTGCTGATAGCAAAGGGCTGTCCTCTCTGCATTTGAAACCGGGCAATGTGTTGTTACATGGCTAACCGACCGAAAACATGGCATTACAATCAGACTGCTAGCTTTTTCCTGCACAGGCAAACATGTCACATCTTCTCGGATTGGGTAGGGCAGATCGTCTCCTGCAACTGTTCCATTGCGGCGATAACTGATTCCACTAGCGTTATCGACGTAGCTCCTACCACTCGCCCGTCGGGCACGTCCTACTCTGTGGTCCCCTGATCCATTGGCCTCTTCAGCAACAGGCTCTTCTTCGTGGCCTCCAGATAATCCGTTGATCTGCT
>NC_090874.1:49948884-49953884 GCF_036669935.1 Montipora foliosa | reverse complement strand
ACAACATGCGTTTTCTCGTTATGTTTATAACCGCAATTTGTTTGCTATTTTTACTCAAGTTGAAATGGCCGAAGAATAAGAGTGTCTATGATGTAGTCGTAAACTATCAACTTGCGACACAGGCGGCCCAGAGTCGGAAGGTAAACAATTATAAGGATTTGTATGGGAATCTTGATAACAGACTGAAAAAGATATTTACCCGCAAAAGTTCTCAATAAAAAAGCCGTACTTTATTGTCATGGTGAATTTCTTGCTTTTTGTGTGGTTTTTTGCCTGATTGAATGCGATTTAAGCGACTTCTCAAATTCCCGAGTCGCCACTCTTCCCTAAATAAACCCGGCATGTGCAATCGATAAAACCGATAATCGATAACATTCGATAACAATCGATAAAAATTAGTAAATTGTATCGGAAATCGATTAAAATCGATAAAAGGACACGTTGTGAGTAATCGATAATTATCGATTTTTAAATTAATGTTATCGATTTTATCGAATTTCTAAAATGTATCAAATCTTCCATAAAAACACTCTTACGATTCAATGAATCAAGTAGGACGAATTTAAAGATTTATTTAACAAATCGATAATTGAATGAATACTGATAATCAAATAATATTAACACGATTCCCTGGCATGATTCAACGGGGAAACGCAACATAACATAACCGCTTTTTGTATTTACTCAGAAACTGTTCAAGCTAAATGTCGTAATGACATCCTACAAATACATGTACTACGAAGTACGAAGCTGCGTAGTTGTAATGCTAGACATTGTCTCCAGTAAATGTTTTGTCAGCAAAACCCTCGCCGCCGCAAAACTCATACTACAAATCAGAGCTAAAATCATTCTATAAATAAGTAAAACGAAGTAAAGGTTAGGTTAAAACATGGTTCCAGAACCAAAGAAACAAAAGAAAAAACAAAGAATGAAGTTAATGTGTTGACTGAATGAAATAAATCCTTGGTTGCTTAATGTTTCTGTTCATTGTTTTATATTAAATTAAAACGCTGTCCACATAGAAGCAGTTTTATTTTGTATGGTTTTTGATACTCCGTTAAAATCGATTAATCGATAAAATCGATATCGTTAAATACGCGGAAGACTGTGAGTATCGATTTCTATCGATTGATCGATAAAATCGATATCGATTAATTAAAAATTATCGATTGATATCGATTTATCGAACGGTTTTCCGATATCGGTTTTTATCGATTGCACATGCCGGGAATAAAGGAAAGGCTGGAAACTCATTTCTAACTTACCTCAGATCTCACCGAAAAAATTCACACTTCTCCGGCATCAGTCACGCTCAAACTCCGGCGATGGCTACACGGATAAATTTACTTCCCCTTGACCAAGTTTCAAGGTCCAGCGAGTATCCATCGCTGAGAAACTGCGAAAAATATTCAAATTTTCAAACTCCTTCGAGGCTCGCTAACAACCAATTTTGACACGGCTGGTCAACGGTTCACTGAGCCTCCATACGGTGAGCGCAAACCTACGCAAGTGTACCGATAGTTGGGCAGAGCAAATCAAATCCCAGACTCGTCCCCAAATACCTGCCTGGGGTCATGTTCGAGTTTCTAAATCGGCGAACGATATTAAAAGTTCCACACTGAAACCTTAAACACAGCTCCCTTCGCTTTGGTTGCCCCACCGCATGTTATAAACCCGGTTTGCTTCACTGGCGAAAATGTCTCCGCATGAGTCGCGCAATATGGCTGCCGTTTGAGAATCGGTACCTTGTTGGTTTACGTTCTTTTTAGAGCGATCAAGGCTAGTTTGAACGCCAGTTTCAAATAGAATGTATTCTTTGAGAACGTCTATGTTGTGTAAAACGTTTGCAAGTCCAATCTAACTAGTATCCTCGGAAAACTTGCTCCTGGAAAATTTTATTTCGTGGGAAAAGAGCTGCGACACAGGTAAGTTTTTTACGCAATTTTTAATGTAGAAAGTTAGTTGCCATCGGGTACAAAAAGTTACTGTAATGTGCAGAAAGAGGGATTCCCAAGGTTTCCGTTCATGTGTGAATTGGCTTGTGGCAGGGAAATGGCAATATTGTGCAACGTGAAGGTTATTTTTTTCTGCGTTACTCCTTACGATCGGCACCTCTACATAACATGAATGATCAATGATTCGATCAGATGTGAATTTGATTTTGAGTGTGACTGTGTCATTGCGAACGTAACCCTAACATCAAATATTTTAAATAGCTGCTTTTAAGGTTATTATATTCTCTTTTCTTGTTAAATTATATCTTTAAGTTATTATACTTCTTAGCAGTCACAACCCCGGGGTCACAACTCACCGATCCATGTCGACGTCTATTTCATTATTTTGTCCGTTAAAATAGTTACCAAGTTATGGATTTGCAATTAATTTGTGTTTAAGGCACGTTTTTGACCCTGCCACAATCCATGTGTTAGTTAAAATAATGTTTGGAAGAACTGAAGTGTGGGTACATTACTAGAGCTATATATATATAGATATCTATAGATTCAGATTCGTGGCTCTTTGCGTGTAACAAATCATTTTTTTATTAGACTATTGTTTTTTGGAAGCATTAATGATGTAATTTGGTTTTAGGGGACTGTCATGTGTTGTCGGATCAAGTTAATCTGTTTTGAGTCATGTGATGGTTGACAGTGGATAGTTACAAGTTCCTGAAATGAAGAATTACATTATTACCATGGACGTTTTTGGTTACACCCCACATGTTGTTCTTTTCTTAGATGACAAAATTTATTAATATATTACGTGATTTGGAGCTGCAGCTAGAAACAGTGACAATCCCATGCATAAGGTCTCGTTGGGTTTGATAGTAGTAAAATATTTTAGAAAAAAGTTTAAAGCTTTTATCATAACTTCTCGTCTTGGGTCCTGCTGGACTTCAAATAATTTTATGCTCTACCATTTTGAGCATTTAGGACTTGTCAATCAACCTGTTATAATATTTACAATATGATCTTTGGATAGTAATTAATTTCTACTTCATATCCTATGTCTCTTACATAGTTAGTTTTAAGTTTTTATTTCCTGTAGTGCATCTTGATTATAGTTAGCACACAACCCCACAAGCATGTATTATTTCTTTAATATTGGTTTTGTTTAAATAAAGGATATTGTTGTCTTGTCAGCCTCAGTGGTATTTGTATTAGATTGTGAATATTAGGTTTAAAGGCAAACCATTAAAAAGTGTACACAATTTAAAGGAGCCCAGGAAAAATATTCGAACTATTCATGGATTTGAAGTTCTGGAAGCAGGCAAACCTTGAAGAGTTCATGTGACCATATTTGGAATACACAGCATTTCTGTTTGGGACTGTTCAAGTCCACAAGATTCCTTTTGTTTACATTGAGAAGTACTGTAAGAGCTGTCAGGTTACTCAGATGGAAATCTGACAGACCTTAGCTGTACAGCTCATTAGTGGAACATAAAGTGCTATTATTACTTTGATTTTCTTATTCTTTAGCGGAACCAAATAACCTCCACCATTACTATAACTGCTCAAAAGTATCAAAGTTGAAGCTGGTGGCTCAAGGAGTAAACTGTGCAAGAAAGTTAGGTTAAAAAGACTATAATGGTATTTAAATATTATTTTAGGACAATGTTGCTTTTATCATGAAATCAATGGGAACCCAAACATAAGGATGCAATTTGCTCAGGAGGGGTCTTCCCTCTGAAAATGACAGGGTACTTGGAAATTTTTTTAAAACAACCCTTGAAGGTAACAGAGTCTTGTTTAGTGGACATAGGCGAACGAAATCTTAACCCGGCTACAAAGGAACCAGTTCTAAAGTGACAAATGACTGGCATTTTATAATTCAGAAGTAAAAGTTATTTGCTGGCGTACCAAATTCTGCTATGTACACTTCCAGATATTGATCATAGCATTGCAAGCACTACAAATCCCCAAATTTTGCCGCAAAAAGGTACAACAAAAACTCCTGTCATTTTTGTAAGGGAGTCCCCTTGGGGCAGTTTGTTTACTTCACCAGTGACCACTTACTGTATTCAACTTAATTTATTCATCCTTGGGAATGGTAGGAAAGATAAGTATTATTAAAAGCAATCGCTAAAAATTCAGCACACTTGTTATATCTAAAATATTATTATTAGTTAAAGTATTTTGTCCATATGGAAAGGTAACAGGAATTATTTCTGTAAAGTCTTATCCAGAAAAATGCATTGTGGGATTATGCCCCTTTCAAATGTAGGTTAGTATGCTCTTGTTCAACATGCTTGAAGAATTATTACTACAGAAATATGAAGTTATCAGTTTTTTTAAAAGTTAAATCTGATGGAAGGGCGGATTAAAAATTTCTTGAAGCAGCTGAGAAGCTACCCGAGTCCACAAAGAGAGGTTCAATAATTTATTGTACTGGAAGTATTTATTAGGCCAAGTTGAAATTTCTGAAAAGTTTTGTAGGATGGCACTGAATCCGCTTCAACAAGTTTTCTTATCTTTCAAGATACATTATTTGATATCCTCCTTTTATATCCTCCTGCTGTTTTTTTATCTTCCAGCAATTAAAAGTAATAATTCCTTTTTATTGCTAGAAGATAAAATCAATAATTATTCTTGATTGACTGTCCTTGTTGTTGTCACATTAACCCACTACAATGTGATGAAAGTGTGTTAGTAGCTGTAGTAATTTTTTTTCACAGTAAAATCCTCCCTGCTAGTAGAAATTTAAGTCTTTGGAACACCAATTGGAAATGGTTGTGAACTTTTTGGAGACCTTCACCACTGCTGTGTTGCTGCTTTCAAGTTCTTGTGTAGTCTTAAAATTGGTGAGCGAGTAAATTGCAAGATCTAAAAAAAATGATAAAAAATAGACATATTAGTGATTAGTTTGTTGGTATCCAGAGACTGAAAATTGGATGTCCAAAACGCATCTTCCCCCCACTAAATGAAAAATGGAGTAGGTTCATTTTTGGTGAAATTTTTGAAAACGTCGGTATCATAGGATTCCTGGACACCCCTCTACCTGAA
>NC_090874.1:49938884-49946384 GCF_036669935.1 Montipora foliosa | reverse complement strand
TGCAGGAATGCAGTGAAGGTCTCAAAAACCCCATTGCTCCAGCACACTCAACCAGATGTTAGAGAGGCAAGTTGCTTATGTCCTTGGTCCCGGAAGCATTCAATGTGGGCAATTAACTGCATGGTGAAACTGCAATTTCTTAATAGGTCAATATACAATATTGGTAATACTGCAATTTCTTAATAGGTTTTTGTGACAAGAATTAAGAATCAAGCATACAAATATACAAACTAATCTAAAATTAAAATAAAGAATGACTGCATACACTTATAACCCGTGTTCACTTGATATGATTCGTGCAAATCTAGATTTTATAGATTATTATTTTGACTTTATTCTTCTCTTTCTTGTGCAATGCTTGAATCAGCAATGTTGTAGATCACAACTGTACACCATTTTTACTTCAACCTATTTGTGACAGGATTGAGGAGAGGTTGTAGAAAATATTGTAATGTAACAGTACCTTTCTTTTTTGTGTTTAACAGAAACTGTATGGATAGAGACATGTCTGTATGTCATCCATCGCCAGGTGCAGCCATGCAAGCCTGTGTTAACGATTGAGGTATTTGTAATTATTTTGCTTTTGTTATTGCATTCATATTGTATTGCTTTTTTGCATAATGAAAGGTTCTTTAAATCAACTGCATTCAAATGCTGATAATAAACCAAGAAATCATATGTTTAAAGGAGTTGAAAATATTGGAAAAAGGTCTCACACTTAATGAACTAAAATTTAAAGGGAAAAAAAATTGTATCAGTAGTTAATTTTTGTGTGAATTATTTTTTGTCTGTTTAATTTTGTTGCTTAAGTGACTAATATTACCATGTTCATGCATTTTATACCCGTGTAAATGAGAAAAATATGTTATTAAATAACCTTTCCTTCAAAGTCTTCTTCCCTAGTTCATCATGGTCACTATTACCATCTCCCCTTTCCTCATTATTCAGAAGGAAAATGATGGCAGCAACACTTAATGATGAGCCATGCAAAGATCTCTTCCCTTGCTAGGGAGAGGAGTTACAGTTAATAGAAAAAAAATTATTAAAAGTATGTTTTCTCATAGTTAGTACTCTACTAACTATGGTTTTCTCTATAAAGACACTCGTATGTAAGAGCAATAATATGTCTTTTAAAAGGGCAACACAGCACAATTGCTAAGTTTCATGCCTGATAAAAGGGTCAGTTTGAGCATTCAGTGTGATCTGTGATCTGAAAAATGCCTCAAAAGTTTCGGAACGTTCAAGAAATGACCCCCTTGTATAATATTTTTTTCCTGTCACAAAGTGTAATAGCCTTCAATTCAGTCAACTGTGAAAGGATTGTACTTTTGCACAAGAATTTTTAATTATCAGACTTTACCTTGTTTATAAGTTATGAGATTGATGAAAGATAGTGCTAACGCACCTATAATTTACATTTTAAAACTTTGCGGCTTGTAAAACCGTCATGCCGAAATGAGCTTCAAGCTGATACATACATGGCTTAAGGTCAAAGTCTGGATATTTATTAAATAATAGGTATGTTTACGTAATTTGGAACCCTTTATGAAATGATTGTTGGTCGGCATTTGTTTATTGAACATGTCTGCACTATTAGTGTAGGGCTCATACAATGGTAATAATTTGGAATGGTGGCTGATTTATTTTGTGTTCTATTTTGCACATTGTACATGACATGCTCCATCCAACAAAAAGAGGAAGAAAACTCTTTCAGATGCTTAATTGGAGTTATTGTTTTTCAATCAGATATTAGGCTTAGCTCTTTCAGCACTTTGAGGTGGCAACCAGTCACTAATTAGAATGAAAAGAAAGAAACTGGAACTTGAAATTGAGGCTCTGATTGCAAAGAGAAAAAGGGTAATGATAATCATTGTGATTTAATCATGGTCTTTCCCCAATAATTGCCATCTGTTTTTGTGATATTTTTTAATTCCTCCTGAAAATAATTCAGCGTTTGGCAAAGGAGGTGCACATGAATTCTTAACTTCTGCAGCTCAAATGCTGTGCAATCTATTCTTCTCAATTAGAGCACATACCGGTATTTTATTTTATGTTGAGGTGGCTCAAAACATTTTCAGTCTTTTTAAAAGTTAATTCAAGTTGTGATTCTGCAATACTGTATCATTTAACAGAAATAATGTAACTGGTTACATATGAAGCATTTGCCACATATCATATTTATTAATAATCTCTGTATAGGTCAGTTGATTTAATGCTGATTGTCAATGATTGTAAGTGATTTGGGGAAGGGGGCTCTCTAGTGGTCATAGTAACCAGCACCCAAGAATAATTTATTGATAATGATAATGATGATGATAATAGAGGGATTTTCAATTGAGTGTTGTTAAACCAAAACCAAAGTAATTATTTTAGCCAATCAGAAAGGACAGAGACAATCCAGTAAATCAATCAAAACTCGAAGTAATTACATGTAGCCGACACAAAGCACGGGAAAATGTGCACGCACAAGCCACAATTGGTTTTGGTTTCATTTCTGATTGGTTGAAAAAGTGGCGCAAGAACTTTGAACCAATCACTGAGTGAACTAATAAACCAATTTGAAAGAAATTTGCTAAATAAATTACTTTCGACACTCAATTGAAAACCACTCTAATAATAATAATAATAATAATAATAATGATGATGATGATGATGATAATGATAATAATAATAATAATTATTATTATTATAATTATTATTATTATAATGAAATACTAATAATTTATTTTTTTCATTCAACTTACAATATTTTATAATAAAATAAAAAATCTTAACCAAGCCTAATTAGACAAATTCGCAAAAAATTACAAAATTTATATTTAATATTATTCTTTATACCTATGGTGTATTACAGTGCAATGCTCCTTGTGGTGGCCATGCAACAAACTTTCAAACTTGACAATCTACCTGTAAACACGTCAACTCAACAACCCATTCAACGGTGTTCAAATTGCAACCATACGAACTTTGCAAGTAGCCGTGACTGTCAATGAAATTCACACACCTTGATTGGTGGATAATTTGTAAAAAATTGTTAGGTGGCCACGGTAAGGTGCGTCGCACTGTAAAAAGTGTTCATTTCTATGATTCAAAAAGTAATTATTTGGACTACAAAACTTATTAAAAAATAACACTTAAAAATTTCTACTCAATATCTTCTTCAATTGTCTCAAAGTCAATAATAATAATAATAATAATATTATTATTATTATTATTATTATTATTATTATTATTATTTATAATGGTCACTACCATTACCATTACTTAACAAAAAATATATACTAAAAATGCTACAATACAGGTCATAATGGGGACTTTACTTGTCTTAGAATTCAGTTGTAAATCTCTATGAAAAGGCAATTAACAACTGGCTACTTATATAATAATAATAATTATTATTATTATTATGATTATTATTATTATTATTATGATTATTATCATTATTATTATAATTATAAAATGAAAATATGCAATAAATAGTATAACAAAGTGAGATATTAACGAGAATAATTAAGGATGAAGGCGTGAACCAAAGATAAAGTAAACTATTTCAGCTAAGAAGGAGATAAATTAATATGAAATTTTCATTTTATTTCTCACTGTACAAGTGACGATGTAAAGGAACCGGAATACTGCTATTACATGAATAAGCGTTGTGGTACCTAACCTTGCAAACAGGTGATAGAAGTATATTTTGTGGTTGAAACTGCTTTGAGCCTCATTAGTTACCTAAAAGAACTGAAAACCATGCCAAAATGAGAAACAAATTGAAAACTATAAAAGCATTTATTTCTTGTTTGTTCTGTGGAAATTTGTTTTAAAGTATTAAAGTGACACGAGTGAATGTGCACTAGCGTTTACATTCGAGAAAACACTTATTGGTTATTTAAGTCTTTGACTTTTGGCAACCCCTAATTCACAGTATTGTGCAGATCAAGACATGGGCCTGTCATCACTGCCATTAAGCTCCATAACATCAAGCCCATCTGGAAGCTGGGTATTGTCAAGGATACACAGGTTATCCAGTACCACTGTCGCAGCACTATTGTGTCGCAAGCAGTTACATTATTGAGGAGCTCTGAATCATTACCAAAGGATCTTTGTGTCATATTCCTTGTTTTCGTGCGGCTCCTTTGACAATTTTCTTCCACTGCACTTGACACTTTGTCAGGGTTTAAGGGGGTCGTGAAGGTAGCTGTGTAGGGCGTACCTCTTTCGAAAAGCCCATCCTTGCTGCTGTTTCCTTTTCATGTGAATCTGCCGTGCGCTCCCGTTGAAGATGGCTGAGTCAGACTGAACTATGCCACTTGGCCACAAGGTTTGTAAATCTCATTTCTTCATCGCAAACTGCCATCTCGTTGATCGATGGCATGAAACGTCTTATGACAAACGTAAAGGTATTCCTCTTTTGCCGGTGTGCCGATTGGGAAGAGCGTGCCGTCGATCGCCCCCATCATCTCAGGGAAAGCTCTAACAGACTGAAATTTGGTCATAGTTTCCTATAAAAAATCACTATAGTTAAGGCGGCGGACCCAATAAACTACGGCTCTTAAAACTTGAAGTGATTAACAGTTAGATGTGTGCATCAGAATATGAATCAACATTTTTGGAACAAACTCTTCAATCCTATTCGAACATCACTGTTTCATTGTGTCAATTCGTATAAAGACGAACCACGGGATGCGGACCGCAGAGAGAACAGCATTTTCAATTCACTTTCCTCGGAAGAGGGGTTAAGTTTAAGTTATTTTTTTCCGAAAATATACTGTTATGTGTCCTTTTTACCCCTGTTTTTTGGGAATAGGCCTACCCGAATGGAAAAACTTTTGAATTTAGGAATAAATTACAAACAAGAAATAGATAGTATAAATGAAAGTGGAATGCTCTCTAATGATCGTTTGCAGTACTAGTATACTAGTAGAGTTTAATACTTTACAAGTCAATTAGTATCTATGTAAAATTAAGGTAAAACACTTAATATCAATGCTTACATTCATTTCTTCTCTTGATCAGGGAAAGATTATCCACTCGCCAGCAATACACTTTATAAAAACACTGAGCAACGGAGTGAACACAGCGACTCGCGCCTGGCCTTGGAGATTCCCCTGGTATCTTCGACGGCTGTCAAGAAACTTCCACTTGCAAAGTACTGTAAGGCTATCTGGACCTAAAACTGATTAAAAACAGTTAAATCCCTGACCAGACTCGAAAGGGGCCTCTGAATCCACAAAGACGTTGAAAGTGACTGTGGTCAGAACATAGAAAAAAGGAAAATTACCCACCTGAACCTCCGGATCTAGCGGAAAATAATAATTTTCGTCTGGTGTTGGGCCTCAATGTGGTCCTTCAAACTTGGAAATAACGCACTCAGTTATTTCAGGTGACAATCTGTAACGTTCAATTACCTCGCATCTTCTCATTTCAGTCAATACTGTTCCTTGTCTGTAATTTTTTTTCTCGCGACTTGGTGTTAGAAGTGCTCCAACGCCAGCCATTGTTATTCACACTTTCCCGGGAGCTCGCGATCACACGTAAAATATCTCTGGAAAACGATATGTTTTTTTCGACCCAAAAACCTCGGGCCTTTGGATTGAGCAAACATCAACACAACACAACACAACACAACTAGGACACATACAGCTTGACAAACTGTTGCAATGTTAAGGAAATGTGATCCACAGAAGTTCTGTAAAATAGGAAGTACGAGCAAGTACCAAGAGAATAAAAACTCCTACTATACCTATACAAGCTGGCCATATTATCCCCACGAAATTTCTTCGAATGTTGTTAATTTTACGAATCGGTTGAACGTCGTGATTGTTTGTTTGAAGATAGTTCAGGCAGATAGTTCAATTTTCAGCTCTGAGGGCCTCGACAACAAGGGCACTCCTCGTTGTACTCCAGCCCTGGAGGTTTTAACGGGCCGTTTTTATATTTTTAGAAATTCCGTGTCGGCATGATTGACATGAATGTCATCAACAGTCTCATTCATTGGTCGACACATGGACTTCGATATTGCGGTTGGGAATTGCGGTTGGGATGGTACCCTGCGTTCCGGTCGTCGCTTCTCTGCCTACTCGGCTCTGCCTACGAAGAACCTACGAAGGCAGCTTCGACCGAAAAGCGACGACCGGAAATGGTTGAATGGTTATTCTTCATTATGTATATCCAACACAGCGGTCAAATGAGTGCGCATGTGCGTGGTTTAAGCACTTCCGGTTTCTTTCCGGAACACACTACGGAACGAACTGTGCGTGAGTTTGTGAATGAAATATTGCTGGGAATCTTTTTTTGGTGGATGAATCATTACCTAAATGACTTACCACGTATGATACGACGTATGACTGAAGACCTTTGCGGTAGTAAACGCAAAAAAGGGGATCCAGTTTGAGTAAAACTGCTTGCTTATTTTCATTGTGGTAAGGTGAGCAAAAAGTAAACAAAGGCATTACCCCGTAAACTATTTCTGTTTCCTCCGCTCCAACTACGATTTACGTTTATTTTACTTTATTCGGTTTTGGGAAAGACGAGCTACAATTCGATGTGGGCTAACGATCATTTTAGCTCGATATTTAAGACAATTTCAGGTAGATCTTTAACCACTGAAAGCTCACTTCGTGGAAAACGTGATTACATGTGGTGAAATTAAGAAATTATATGATCGAGAAGGAAACAAATGTTAAAGTGCTTTTCGAATTCATTAACCAGTACACATGATTTTAGTGTCTTCAGTTCATCACGTGCCAAGCCAGAATATATTGTGCAAAGATTTAAACATCTTAAGAGCCATAATAAATTTAAATACGTGTAGGAATAGCAAACTCAAACTCAGCCTATTAATATATATACCTGTAAAGCGGAAATTAAGAAGGCAAACAGAAGAAATGGTGTACTGTCTAGTCCAAGGATTAATTTATAAATTAGGTCTTCTGAAATCTCAAACCCTGACTGAAGGAAATTGACCTTGTTTCATTCCAGACAAAATCCCTACTCACCCCAAGTGGGCTCAATGTGAGGGCTAATGTGGCAGGAGGTCTAAAAAAGCCATAACCTGTTTAAAAAAAAATAGTTTCAGGCCAAGCTACCATTCCAAGACAGATGGATGAGTTCAAATCAAACACCCTCTGTGGAAAGGTTGGATATTGTCAGGAAAAAATGGAAATAGTTGAATTGATTGAGGAGTATTTCACTAGTCACTAACAACATGGCACACTTCAAGAACATATTAACTGCTTGGGATGATGCACTTAAACTAAATTAACTGCTTTCTCGTGTCTTTTGGTTTCAGAGTGTGAAAGTTGTTCCATGTTGCTGGTTTTAATTTGTGACATTCCAGTCTTTGAAATCTTATCTGTATTAGCTGGCACAATTCCTCCCTTGCATGCCTGCTGTCTTCCCTTGATTATCACTGTTACTAGGCTGTGTCCTTTGGTTTTGTCATCAGGTAGTGGAATGGCATGTGGTGTGCATACAAAATGTCCAGATGACTTGAAGCCATTT
>NC_090874.1:49931384-49933884 GCF_036669935.1 Montipora foliosa | reverse complement strand
GTCACTGATCCGCGGCACGAAACGCAGGCTCAAGGGCGCGCTCATTCAAAAAGACTATCTGTTCGCCGGAAAATGACAGCCGTTGATTAAATCAAAAAAATAAGAAATAAGGTCGCTGTTTGAAAGATAAGGATTTTGTCACAATTTTTGACGAGTTTTGATGTTTTTCCAAAAATTGAAGGGGTGTACAAATTGTGGAAAAATTGTTTTCGCGTGGTAAATGCACCTTTCGTGTGACTATACGGTGAATGGAGGTAACGAGCGCTGCAATGCATACTTTTTTGACAGTGTTGGCTTTTGTCGCAAGTTTATCGACCGGTTTTTGCAAGTTCTTGGTTTTCTGGGAGGACCAGAAATTCCCTTAAACCCTGTTTTGGCGATGTTCGGCCGGTGGAATTGGTGAGAGCTTCGAACTTATCGGTGGAGACTAGTTCGTCGAGTAGTTGCGATACAGGACAATGCCTCTTTGTCTGTGTCGGTAAAGAGACATTGAAAAACCTTATGACGTTCCAGATACTCTCTATAATACTCTGAACAATAAAGGAAGACAACTCGTGAATTATAGACCGGGTGGTGAATGGTGACACCCTTACAAAAGATATTTTGGCAAGCATGCTCAAAGCGATATTAAAATGGAGTATGCAAAGATGCAAGAACTCAGGCAAATTGAGCTCCACGTTTCTCCAAATTTTAATAAGAATTTATAATTATCATGAAAGCAAAATACATCTTTCGCTCTTTCCACAGCATTTTTTGTTAAATTTATAGAAGAGCGATGAAAGCCAGCGAACAGAAACTGAGATAAATCGGTGAAAAGATTATACACTGTATGACACACAGAGAGCAGGCAAAAAAGTGCTTCATCCTGGAAAGCCCACTTACTGACATTAAACAGCTCAGAGAAAATTAATTTGCCCCTTGATTTGCTTGCCTTTTAAAATAAAAATTCATCAGATCCTAACCTGATCAAGAGACGTCATTAATGTTATTTTTCTTTCAGAAAGTAAATCCTTTTTTCCATATTTAACAATTGACAAGAAACTACAAAAATTTTACAAGGATCAGTTTAGACAACACAGTGCATATTGCAAAACTGATCTAAACTTGAGACATTTCACACATGCATGCTACATTGTACTTGATGGGTTTGAACAAAATCTTTAGAGCATAGACAACTAGGAAACATCCCTGAAAGGGGCATTCCACAAAATTAATATTTTCAGCTGTATAGCAAGAAGTTCACTCTAGCATTATCTGCCGACTGGCGTAGGTGGTATTACCCTAAAAAGATGATTGTATATTAAGTAGATGGAATCCAGTCATCAGTATAATACACATATGCAAGGGCTATTCCATGTGGGTCCCAATGCTCAAGAAGATGTTTATTTTTAATTTTAATTTTTTCTCTGACAACTTGTCATTGAATGTGTGTGAAGGTGTTCTGGGTTTCGACGTCACTACATGTATCTGAAGCATTACTGGGTTGGCAACTCATCAGATCAAAAGCATTCGCAAAGTTTGCGTGCAGGTGCAAACAACATGCATTTGTGATGTTTTTGCTTGAATATGTTGTCCCCATTTTTTTTATAAGTACAACATTTAAAAAAGTGGCATCTTAAAGCTCTGTGATGGTCCAAAAAGTTCATAACTGAAAAAAGGTTAAGGACTGGTATTCAGTTCTAAGAAGAAACTGAAAAGTTTGACAATGTGAAGAGTACTAAAGAAACTGCTTAAAACTCAACAGCATTGTCTGGATTTCTCAGTGACTTTATCCAGTCTTTTGTTCCACACTACCAACATGAACAAAGTGAACTCAATAAGATTATTGTGGTTTAATGCTGAGAAAAAAAGGCTGAATTTCTTCTCGCTCCTTTTAGAGCTAATATTTCACAAAACTGCCGCAAATAATACCAGGTGGATCCATCTCCCTAAGGACAAAAAACGAAAATGAATGTTATTGTCCATGAGATGCATATTACAATGCTATAATCTACAATATCATAATGATATTATTATTTTCCTAGACACAGGAAACTGCACATATCAGTTTTTATGGGGGCTGTGAAAATTAGTACAAAAAGTCATTCTTATTACACAACCACGACAAAGAAAAAATGATGAGCTAACCATATAAACATACTATAAACCACACATAAACCAATGACCCTTAACTGTTTGCCTTAACACATGTTCTTAAATTTTTTGAGTCTAACCATAATTTTGCCTTGGACGTTGGGTTGAACATAGATTTGCAAATAATGGCCAGTCAAGGGGGAAAGAAAAATACCATCTTCCAAGTTTTGACATAGATGTTGACACCAAGTGTGTTGCATTATTACAATAATGATAGATCGTTATTATTTGGCGATTGTGGAAGCTAGACTACAATTAAGTCACTCGGGTGCCACTTTGAAGCAGTATTTCCCTGTCAATAATCCTAGGATTAACAGGAAGCAGGGCCTGGACTTTGTACTTTTATTAAACAAATTGTTCTTTTCCT
>NC_090874.1:49911384-49923884 GCF_036669935.1 Montipora foliosa | reverse complement strand
ATGCTCGTAATTGCAGCCACTACAGGTTTTCCCGGCATGAAATGTCCAACAAGTACCCTTGGGAAAGGTGCGTGAACGAGAACGGGGTCGATTGTCATGGGTTTGGTGAGCGGGTATTTTCCCGCGGGAATTCACCATCGCCCTGAGCCATAGTTCCCAGTGAATTTGATCCCATGGGTGCTGTTCAGGGGCGGACTGCCTCAGAAAACGAAATTGCTCGTCGTAGAAAAGCCACTCACCCGACTTAAAGGCAATATCGCGCACTACTTCACAATACTTCATTAATTTTGGAGCATCCTGGGGCACCCTTTCTATATAAATTGCGACAAAAGTATTGAAGGCAGTTATCCACTGGGTAATGGTCTGCACCTTTTTAGAGGACTGCACGGGCTCTAGATGGAGACGGTTCTGTGAGGAAATAGTATTCCCCGGCGAGAGTGATAGTGCGAACTTTTCAGTCGGGGGCCCAACGCCTAAAAGCGCCCCAAAGTCTACATATTCGTTTTGCCAAATCTTGGCTTTGATCTTAGCACTCACGCGTGATCCCAGGGAAATGGCGATGCTGGTAAATAATTGGCGGGGCCCATCTTCGGTCCCAGACAAGGTGCAAGATTCAAGCGTACCTGAGACTCCCGTGAGCGCCGTTACCTCGTCGTCCACCGCCTGATCATTTGGGTGCACAATTGACGTGGAAGGAACTGGGGTTAACTCGTCATTGGTGCTGGAACGTCGATTCGCTAGGGCAGCATTCACGGCTTCAGTGACGGCCACAGAAATTGTAGTTGCCAGAGCCTCGACATTCACTTGCATAAGCCCAGAGTCGTTATTGGCTTGAGGAGTTGCAGATGAAGCCACGGAGGGCGTTGTAGGAGCCACTTCAGGGAGCTCAGAAGGACGTAACCGCTTTGAGCGACGAGAATTTTTTACCCAACGTGCGTTTCTTGGGAGGCATAGCTGCTGATGAAAAAGGCTACCGGAAAGATAAACTAAGCTAATTAAAAGGGAAGGGTGACTGCAAGTGTTACCCACAATGATTAGAAGTCAATTAAGAATCAACAGATGGCCCGCATCTGGTTAAACTGATAAGCTGAGCTATCTGAAAAATGAATCGGAGCAGGAAATTCCTCAGAGGGGCGTATTGTAAAATAGCCTGAATAAAAAATGACAACAGCGAGAGCGTGTGTGCTAGCGCAAAAACGTAACAAAAAGCCGAGTTCCATAGCGGTGTGAGAAAAAACAGAAGCCGAGTGCATTGGACACACCTAACCTACTCGGTGGTCGAAAGGATTGTACACCCGTATGGCTTCTGTAATTAGCTCACAATAAAAAACAACCAAAGCCGGTATAACAAATAACATCGGGCACACTGTGCCATCAGGCGGATATCCGCACATGATATAAGAAGTTGTGAACAGCGTGGAATGCTGCAGCCAAAAAGTCAGCAACGTGTAATTCCAACTGAAGGCTGATTCATTAAAATTAGATATTCATCGGCTTGGTGAACATAAACCGCAAGGAACTGGCGAACAAATAGCAAATAAATAGCAAATCTTTTCAATGATGAGAGATTGCGATTGCTTAAATGCTTTCATTGTGTAGGGAATGTAGGCATCTTAAAACGGCCCCCCTGAGGCTCCTAAAAAGTCGATAATGGCCGCGCGAGTTTAAATGAACGCCATCGCTGGAATAAAGGCTAACCTTGGTATTCCAAAAACCCCTGTGCCTCCAATAGAAGGAGTACGGGAGTGGCTCTAGCAGGACCTTCAAGTACTTGACTAAATCGCGAACGCGTTTATTATACATAGGGCTCGATTCTCGATAAACAGTTTGGCAAACGCAAACACGTTTGACCTAAAAGCGGTCATGAAGCACAGTGACTAAATCCTCAATAGCAGAAGCTATCGACAACGGGTCAGCGTGTACGAGATCGTTCGATCCCAGCTGTAAAATGACAATCTGGGGCAGAAAAGACTCAACCATCGGTAAATCAAAGGCACGTGCCTTTGCAATAGTTCTACCGCCAACACCATGCCATTTGATTTCGCAGGCTTCGGCAATGAGAAAATTGGCGTTAAGGTCGGGATGAGAGGCAATAAAGTCCTTTAAACGGCGGATAAAGGAGTGGCCAAGAATCAATACCCGAGGTGGAGCCATGCCAAACGTTTAGGGAGAATAAAGCCCTCTAAAAAAGAACTTAAGCAGCATACAACTTGCCTGAAAAATCTTGATGATCCAAGTTTAGTCCGTGAAGGAACAGCTAAGAGCGCCAGTCACGAAGATTGCAATCCCTTAACTAGACCTCTCCTTACTCCGCCCTTATCTATGATTGGCTCATTTTTCTGGCTGAATGCATCTATTGACCCGAGGAGGTCAAAGTCGACGACATAAATAGCATCATTCCTTACAGTAATAATGCCCCTTTTTGTCCCAGGAGTTATAAACTGTCTTTGCTATTTATATTTCCCTCTTTTGATGGGTCATATCCCTTGTAACAAGTTGAAATGGAATCATGTATGGTGAATTTCAAAGGGGAATGCTAAACGTCACGCAATCTTCCGAAAGTATCACTTTATTTCAAGGTATGTCAAATCCAAAACACTGAACAAATCGTCTTGAAATTGTCATTATTTAGTACGATGTCCTTTCTCAATAATAAGCGTTTGTGGCGTGAGCTTCACTTCGCTGGACGTTCGACATCCACATTTTGGCGTTGTAATTGACCTTCTCGGTAGTGATTACTTGCGTTAAAATTTCTCTTTTTTTAGAATGCGTTACATCGAGGCCCGTGAGATATCACTTTCCCTGACAATATCATTCACTATCCGCCCTTCGCAAATAGATGGCAAGCGTTTACATGCCCTTATCTCGTTAGAAATGTTCTGTGTGAAAACCATGTTCGACACTGAAATGTCTGAAATCATACCATTGACTGCTAGATCACCGTAATAAAGAAAAAGGTGATCTAAGGGAATTAGTTAATCATAGACTGAAAGATAATTATCCCATTCCCATTTCATTTCTTTTTTCCCAATCCCCAGTGAGCAAATCTCAGTCCACGATATTTACAGGTCTTACAGAGCCTTTCTGAAACATGACTTGGCGTTGAATCACCTTGACAGACAATGAAGTGCACGAGGCCCTCTGGAAAATTTCCAATTCTTTTCTTTAGTTTTAAGCACAAAGGGAGCTTTTCTGAGATCCCTCCTTCAATGAAATCAATGAGATAATATTTAAAAATATTAAATAACGTTTTCTGGTGTTTTCAATCTAAGGGAATTGGTTAATCATAGACTGAAAGATAATTATCCCATTCCCATTTCATTTCTTTTTTCCCAATCCCCAGTGAGCAAATCCCAGTCCCAGTGACTCAGTCCCATTTTCCCAGGGCAAAAACAGGCCAATTCCAGTACTCCTTTTACCCCTTCAGGACCCTCTTTATACCGTTCCTTTGACAAAAAATTACGCGAGGTCAGTTTTTTTGTGTGTGTTGTTTTTTTGCTACGAGGATAACAGCGAAAAAAGCACTACTTTGGCGCAAATTTTCTGTGATAAAAAACTTGTTCAGAAATCAAACGTCTACGTTAACAGCACACAGCAGGTTTACTCCTTAGTATCTAACTAGAAGTCTTCTTCTCACTACTCTTTCCGCCTACGGCCGCGCTTCAGCCATTTGATGAGAGCTAGCCAGTCTCAAGTTGGATTCTGGATTCTGGGTAATTTTGCCATTCCATGACAAGGCAAGACCCTCCATTCTCATTTCATAGATTTTTTTATAAGTGATCATGAGTGTTTATACTGTTTATAAGTGATCATGAGTGTCCAGTCCTACCAGCAAAACACAGCATCGTTATGATATTATATCTGCGCGCCAAAACCATAACATATTCCATCAAAATGGCGGGAATTCCTCCTCGGAGACGAGTTACTCGAAAGTCATAGCGGATCCGGCTATTTCTCGCGGTCGCGCTGTCAGTGAAACGGTGAATGCTGCACTTTATCGAGTAAATATCAAACTTGAGCTTCAATCATTTCAGATGGTATTCAAGGGAGAATCGCCCGTCATTTCTGTCAGAGCTCGCCGGATATACTTTATGAACACCCCGGGGGGGGGGGGGGGGAACCCTTAGCCTATTCCAGAGCTAGTTTCAGCAGAATTCCTGCCATTTTCATAGGATATATTATCGTTTTGGCGCGCAGGTGGCACTAATAACAAATTTACGGACGTATACAGAACATGGACCCCAGGTCCATGGACCACCCCTGTGGACCCGGTCCATGGACCACTTCATGGGCCCGGTCCATGGACTACCCTTGTGGACCACCCCACATTTTGCAAAGTTACAAGTAGAAAAATCTTTAGACGAGAGAGAGAGGTGATCCTCTTTCACTTATCTGGACAATTAAAGCAACTGTCTGTTTATAGACACCTGAAAAACTCAGGTGACTTCAACAGGATTCGATCCCATGACCTCTGCGATGCCGGCACAATGATCTACCAAAAGAGCTTTGAGGCCACTCAGTTTGCTGGCATCATTTGTTCCGGTGAAGGACTTTCTGAATGAAATTAACTGATATTTGAAAAGCGGGTTATAAAAGAATCCCTTTGGAGCCACCGGAAAGGTGACGTACTGCCTGTAAAACAAGCAATTGCTTAGATCAGTAGCCCATATGAGCGAACAACAGCCCTATAATACCACTAATGAAACTCCTGCGGATCCCGATGGCCAATCAAAAGAAACTAACTTGACGTCTTAGCGTCACCTAACCGAAAATGCCATTGTCTTTTTACAGAAAAGGTAGTCTAAAAATAAATCGTACATGGGCTCCTAATCTAGAAACATATCGTGGCTCAGTATAGGAGTTGTTCGCTCCTTGTCATGGACTCCTGCTAAAATTTTCCAGATAAGAGCGAGGATCGGCACTTCTCCCTTGCGACTGAAGATTTTTCTTCTTGTAAAACCTATTGAATTTACAACTGAATTGAAATGAGGGGTGGTCCATGGACCGGGTCCATGGACCGGGTCCGCAGGGGTGAACCATGGACCTGGGGTCCATATTTTGTATACGTCCCAAATTTACGCTCGGCGAGGTGCAATTTCAGTATTTCAGTAAATAATAAAATGACGCACCAAGGTTTCTTTATTATTTAGAAATAATGCATTTACAGCCAACCTCGTTCCCAGGGTCTCTCTTCTCTGCCTCCATGGAGGCAGAGAAGAGAGACCCTGGGAGCGAGGTTGATTTACAGCCTGTTTAGGTAACTTAATGATATGTAAATAATTGTTTTAAGGGACAGCCTGGTTTATAATTTATAAATTTATTAAGTTGCTTGATGAATTATTTATATCAAATTGTATACGTGTTTAGTATGATATAATATCATGTTTATGTATGCGTGTTTAGTATGATATACATATCATGTTTACTAAGAAGTAATGATTTACATATCAGTCAAAGAGTACTTGTTCATTATTTATATATAATTTTTTTGGACCTTCCAATTATTTGTCAATACCCAAAAACAGGCATGTACTAAGGCTAAATACAGAGCTCTCAAGTCTTAAAAAGTTTCCAAAGCATGAGATGCTTGGTGCAGATTACGCCAAGGGCGCAAGTGTTCCAAGTGTTCTGTGTTTCTTGTGCCGGAGGCGCCAAACAATTCTAGGGGGGCTCCGGGGGCATGCTCCCCCGGAAATTTTTGTTGACTTCTCAAATCGCTGGAAATGCACCGTCGAGTCCGCCATTTTCAGTTTCTTTCATGCTGCTTGCTAAGAGAGCCCATGTTGTTATGGTCAGGCTGAGCTAACATATCGGCCTATAATTCATATATTAACGAGTGAAAGTCCTGAAGAAACAAGAAAATTGGTCGCACACGAACAGATTGAACATTGGCCAAAGTTCAGTGCCAGTGAAGGAGCGAATTCGGAATTCATGAGCACTTCTGAAATCTTAAAGGGTAGAGTTACCTTCGAGAAAAGTGCCAATGCGTGAGAAATGCTTTTGTTGGTGTGAGAGCGTGAGAGCGTGAGATTGCATCGAATTGCGTGAGACTCAGACATACTATTGCTGCTTTGTGGAAAATATCTGGATGTTTTTGTTTACGTAATCTCTATTGCTCCTTTAGTTCGCCCCATGTAAGGTAATCCAAGAGAGTCCTGGATTCCAGATTCTACGCTGTGGATTCCGGATTCCGGATTCCGGATTCCGGATTCCGGATTCCATGTCTGAGAATTCCGGATTCCACGCTGTGGATTCCGGATTCCATGTCTGTGGATTCCGGATTCCACATCCATGGATTCCGGATTCCATGGATTCCGTATTCCACAGACCAAAATTACCTGGATTCCGGATTCCGGATTACCTTACATGGGGCGATTTAGTGATCAGCCCTGTAAAAAGGTTTTTGAAAGAAATTTAACTGTCCTTTGGGATGCATCTTCTATGTCCAAGGGTATAATTAATTTGTGTCTCTTTTCCCGGGCTCTTTTCCTGCTCATTGCGGAGTGAATTGAAATGAGAACCACATCGCAGAAAGAAGTTAGATGCACCAATGTCAGTTGAGGTCAATAACGTTTTCGCTGGCCTTCACACTCTTGCCAGTGTGTTGTTAACCAGCGAGGCTCCCTAAGATTTAAAGATAAACTAAATGAGAAAACGGAAGGGCCTGATACAACACTGTTCTCAGGGCTTTTCTGCAACGGTTATGCCAATGAACATCTTTCAAAATTCGTGGACCATTATCCCAAAGTCCTAGTACATCATTTATTTATTCATTTATTTATTTATTGCAATTTAATGGCAGAAAAACGTATATACAGGTATAATAAAGAGAGATAAAAAACGGCCTTAAGGAGAGTCTGCACAAGAATCCCAAACCCCATGTAAAAGCAGACCACCAAATACATATGATACAATGGAGATACTTATTATACAATAATAATAATAATAATAATAATAATAATAATAATAATAATAATAATAAAACAACCAACTAATTCAGTACAGTAAAATCATGATTTGCCCATAAGAAATTTCTTCACTATAAATTTAAAATTTCCAGTACAATATGCAGTACGAATGTCCACGGGCAAAATTAATATTCCATGAATCTACTATTCGATGGAAATAAGAATATTTAAGGGTATTAGTCCTTGCATATTTTTTCTTTAATATCAGATGATCATTTATGTCTAAAAGAGTAATAGTCACAGTTGGAGTAAAAATCTGCAAAAGAAACATCAATGTCAACAAGTCCTTTCAGTGCCTTAAAAAAGAAGGTAACATCAGTTATTAAAGACTCCAACAACTGGGACCGTGAACTGCGGACAACGCCGTTCTTACACCAACATTCCGCCATGAGCCCGTCACATAATACTTATGTGCGCATTGACCGACATCTTATCAAGAGGGTCCTGAAGGGGTAAAATAGAACTGGAATTGGCCTGTTTTTGCCCTGGAAAAATGGGACTGAGTTACTGGGACTGGGATTTGCTCACTGGGAATTGGGAAAAAAGAAATGAAATGGGAATGGGATAATTGTCTTTCAGTCTATGATTAACTAATTCCCTTAGTTTGGAAAACACCAGAAAACGTTATTTAATATTTTTAAATATTAAATAACGTTTTCTGGTGTTTTCTGATGCCCATATCTTGCCCTCGAATTGCGGTCAATGATGTTCGAGTAATCTCGTATGACCCTTGTGGTCAAATCTTCTCGCTCTTCGTGAGGAAAGACAAGCAGCAGACTGTGCACAGCCGTTGCAACCTAGCCAAAGTCTCTGAGCATGCGTATCCGTTTGTGTACAAGCAAAATGGCGGGAAAAGATCAACCTCGTCCCCTCGTCCCCTCGTCCCCTCGTCCCCGCCGTAGACAAGCCGCCATTTTGAAAGTCGCAGAGGAGAAGGCCCTGGGGATGAGGTTGGGGAGCAGATGGCTCGTCGTGCAGAACTCGCACCGTTGTTGTGGAAATCAAGTATATTTCGGCTCAAAATGTTGTTCTTCACACCGAGAACTGTAAACTAGAATTACTGTTAGATTGTTCAGTAACCCAGGTGGAGAAGAATATTCGTAGAATATGTGGCATAGATGAATCAAATAAACCGGCGCAGAGGATTTCCAGATTTTTCCCTGGAAGTGTTTTACATCGATTTCATTGAAGGAGGGATCTCAGAAAAGCTCCCTTTGTGCTTAGAACTAAAGAAAGAATTGGAAATTTTCCAGAGAGCTTCGTGCACTTCATTGTCTGTCAAGGTGATTCAACGCCAAGTCATGTTTCAGAAAGGCTCTGAAAGACCTGTAAATATCGTGTTTAAACAGAGATCGCCAAGTGTGCCAGAAAGGGAAGCCCCACGGTCATGTACCTCATCAGGAAAGGAACTGCCACAGGAAAAGATCGTAAATAAATACACTGACTCTGGGAGTGACAAATAAGAAAATTTGCCAAAGCCGCTTAAGGTTGAGAGAATTGCTGTTACAGACAAATGACACAAGGCTGTCGAAAGGTGGAATAAGAATTGAATGCCTACGATGTGGGAAATCTCCGATATTGGACGACTGTAAAAGGACAGGTCATTTAAAATACTTCCGCGGCGAGTTCATAATTGTAATCCGCGGAAGGCCAATGAAAAACCTAAGAAAATCAATGAGTATTTCGAGCCTACAGAGAAACGACAAAACATTTTGGCAAGCGATGATGGTCCCGAACAAAGTTGCTTATTTCAAACAAGTGGTTCTCTTCTAGAGAACATCACGTGACAATGGACAATAGATAGAGATCGACCTATTTTGCAGCCTTTGTTTACAATAGATATTTTTCAATTTGTTTATATCCAAATCCTGACAATGGCTTCATAAAAGAAATGGACGATTTTATAACATGTACTTTACAGTGCGACGCGCCTTACCGTGGCCACCTAACTGATTTTTTACAAATTATCCGCCAATCAGGTTTTGTGAATTTGATTGACAGTCACGCCTCCTTGCAAAGTTCGCACAGTTGTAAGTTGAACACCGTTGCATAACCTGTTGCATGGGTTGTTGAGTTGACATATTTATACGTAATTGTCAACTGTGAACGTTTGTTGGGTGGCCACGGTAAGGCGTGTTGCACTGTAAGATGTATTATTGAGAATGTTTTTGTTGGCACATATTAAAAAAAAAAGAATGGAAATCTAATTTTAAAAGTTGCTGTTGGTGTTGTTTTAAGGCTTAACCTCAAAGAAAATAAAAGTTCAAATTACCACCTTAATATCTGCCGTGAATCTTCGGGACATCGTTCGGGGTTGTTTTCGAAAGAGGTAACCAGTCTCAATTTCAAAAAATGTGACAACATGAAAACAACAGATCTGGTTATGTAGAACACTGGGATATTCCTGAAAAATGCCAGTGGGAATGGGATTTGGAAGCTGGGAAATGGGGTTCCGATAAAAATTGGGCTGGGAAATGGGATTGGTACCCCCCCCCCCCCCCCCTCCTTCAGGACCCTCTGTCAATACCCGAACCGTTTTTACCAAGTCAAAGCAGTGAAACAATCTCTGACCTAATACGCATGATCGGAGATGATCCTCGCTAAAAATTGGGCTGGGAAATGGGATACTACATATCCATGGTACATGGCACTTTTATGGGAACAAGGTATGCCCTTTACATGCCAAACTTTTTCTAAGAAATTCGAAACTAACGCCTTGTCACTCACCGAATTAGTACATATGGTGGCGCAACATGAAGACATCTTCATAATATAAACACATTCATAGCAGGACCTCAACATTTTCCAAACTTTTACCCCAATTACATTCATCCCACCACCAAATTTACATGAAACCATTAATTCATGATAGGTTTCTCACGGCTCCCTGGTTGACTATTTTGCCATTTTCGTTAAAGTATTTTCAAGTTCAAGTTCAAGTTCAAGTTCAAGTTCATGTTTATTTTCAAAAATTGACTTTAATTTTATAATGTACACAACTGACACGCACATAGCAATGCTAACTGCGAGGCGTGTCGTGTAATGGCGCACGTGAAAGTAAACTTACAAGACACGACATTAAGATGAAAAGAAACCTAACAATACATATTGTGATTATATTACACAATAGACAAACCGTAAATTAAAAGAAAAGTTGCATAGTTACACAAATATTAAAATAAGTGGATGAATAAATGAATAAAGGAATGAAACAATTATAGGGTAATGATTATTAATTACAATTTTGGTTTCAATCAGTAGGCACCAACATAAGCGATGTCAACTTTGAGTACTGTGAGCAGAAAATTGCCAATTTGTTTTTTGAATGGCCTTTTTTTTGTAGGAAAAGCGCCAGTCATGCATTCATCCCACCACCAAATTTACATTCATATCCATACTCATTTTAGATATCAAGGAAGTCTCTTGGGAGGTTGGTAGGTTTGTCAGTCCCTGGCTGACTGTTTTGCCTTTTTCGTTAAAGTGGTTTCAAGTTCAAGTTCAAGTTCATGTTTATTTTCAAAATTTAAGTTTAATTTTATAAAGGACACAACTGACACGCATATAGCAATGCTAATCGAGACGTGTAGTGTAATGACATATAGTCCAATCATCTAATGAAAGTTTTATGGTCGAAATCAAACGAAGTGCAACAGAATTTCTCTGACTACCAAATGATAGATATTGGTCAACTTACTAATATTCTAATAGTTCCCCAAAATTCGTGTGGTGGAACATGCTCAAATTAAGCATTTTAATATTTCGAGCTTGTGCCACAGGGTATCCACTTCGAGACAAGTTATAATAAATCGGAATCCACAAAAGAATTTTTTTTTTTTGCGGTTCTACGCAATCTTGAACTACAATAAATATTTATTATGGACAAAAATGTTATTAACAGATGAACATAAAAATAATTAGATTAAAACATACGATTTAAGTGGTCCCACACTCCAACGGTGTAGCGTGGAAATCCTGGCAGTATTCACTTCGTTTCGCTGTATTGTCTGCAAGTTCTTTACTCAGAGTTTTATTTTTGTTACTGGTGTTTTATATCTACTTGTTACATTGATAGCACTAGGGTCATGAAGTGAGAAACGGTAACTCTGATTTATGTTGTACCTTGTAATTTCATGATATTATTTTAGGTCAATTTGTCTATGTAATCGCATATGGCCGAGTAAAGTCCATAAGCATTAATACCACACGTGTTTTCAGAAGCGACGAGGGTAATCTCAGCCTTTTTTACCTTATTACTGGGTTGCCAAACCCAGTCGGAATCTCGGTTTCATTTCGCGGGTTTTTTTTATTTTCCGTGTCGGGAAAAGTCTTGCCTGTCACTCCCCTGCTAAGCGGTGGCTTTGTGCATAGAGCCTTCTGCCCGTATTTTCTTAGGATCGAGAGGGTAGTGGGAAATGCGTAGATTTCTCTGGTGGACACAGTAGAACGATTAACTTAACCGGCAATGGTGTCGAAAGTCATGTAACGCGAATGGCGTTTTAGTGGATCTTTGAACAAAATATACCCTTATAAAGCTCAATAACGGCAAGTCAATTGGATATACAGGCGGTGGAATCTTAAAAGCGACGAGTAATGGACTTCGACAACAATCTATCGCCCGTCGAGCCGAAATCAAAGAGAGCTGTATTTACCTGAAGTACATGGTAATTTAACACGATCGAGTTTCTTGTCTTCACGCACGCAATGAAATAGGAAGAGGTTTTCGCCTCTAAGAGCAAATATGTTGTTTGTTTCAATAAACTTTTTGCTGGAAAAGGATTCTGTGGTATTTTCTGCCTTTGTGAATTATAATATCATGTTGTGTATTGAATTTTCGAGCTTAAGGTTGAAATGTGATATGGGAGAAGTTTTCTAGTATTGCTCTGTAAGCAGGAAGGGTTCACAGGCCTGTTGGAAGCGTGCTTGAGTTTCAACAAAATGAGCCCCAAAATGAGTGAAGAATTGTGACGCAGTTGAATAATAAAGTAGCTGTTATTTCCAAAATGATGGAATTACCTGGTTAGAATAAATAACGTCTTGCGCGTCTTGGAGAGTAAATTTTGACTTTGCATAAACAAGACTTGGGCGATTGTGATCTTTGTTTTGACTTCGCTCATTTCATTGTCAAACTTTATAACACTTGAGAGAAAAAGAAACTTACAAAAACCCGGTATCTTGCTATCATTTGACAAAGATACTTCACTGTTTGGCGAGTAAACATGCCGCGTTAACTTCATCTCGGCGCCCGCTGAATTCCGGCGATGTCACTTTCGATTTTGCGATTTATTTATGCAGCCAAAACTTACAATAACAAAATTGAACGTTGCAAGAATCCCCCAAAATGTTTGTCGCTGATCGTAACTGTCTATATTCTATATTCACGGTCCCAAATAAATGTTGTTTTCATGTCGTAAATATGTTATTCTCGAGCGATCGTCCTGGAAACTTCCTTCTGCTCTTTCTAAAAACTGTGTATCAATATTTATTTACTTTTGCATCAATATTTGTTTTTGCATAAAGCAAGCTAACAAAATC
>NC_090874.1:49871384-49903884 GCF_036669935.1 Montipora foliosa | reverse complement strand
TCTCGGCATCAGACAATAGAAAAAGGAGACTTATAAACACTGGAAAATCATCTATACAGAGGAAGCAACACTGAAGTAAACAACATTCTTTTGTTTCCAAACACGTATGCATGCAACATACAGCATCAAAACGCCGGTCTTGAAACCGAAAAAAGAGCTGACCACTGCAATGATAAGTTCGGTTATTTTAGGTTCTTCTTCTTCATCCGATCACGCATTCCAGTGAACATGTTCGGTGCGAAGCGTTCATCTTAACAGATATGTCCAGACATGCACGATCGATAACGAGAAACAATGTTGGTTTCAGCCCGAAACAGTGACCCCTTGCCCTTAACATGACGTGTTTCCAAAAAAAAATCATCTCCTTAACCTTCCTCTTAACTTGGTCATACTTATTTCAACTTGAACACTTTTGAGGGGTAGGGCTGAATAAGGAGGGGGGGGGGGGGGGGGCTTATTTGAGAGGAGGACTTACTCAGTTTAATTTAGCGAAACGCATTACCGGTAGCAAAGAGAAAAGAAAGAGACAGACTAGAGTTACGGTTCCCTAGTTCCTCTTTTGGACCAGGGTAATGACTGTCTAATATGGACATTTACAAGTGAGTGATGATTATACGCATTGTACAAGTTATTTGCAGCATTTTTATTCACTGGCGGAAACCAAACCCGAACTTCCAGCAAGTGAATAAACCCTACCCGATCAGTATTCTGTCGTGATTTATTAATACAATTTATCATTTATTGATTTGGTTATGAAGAGTAAAGGGCAGGATTGTGGATATTGGGGAGGGCGTTCAAAGAGAGGGGGGCTTAAAAGTTTTCTTCCTTTGAAGGGGGGGGGGGGGCTTGTTAAAGAGGGGGGAGCTTATTTGAGGGCGGTGCTTAATAGAGGATTTGCCGTAAATAGGAGACCTAACGGAAAGATGTAACAAGCAACTGACGATGAGATGTAAAAGGAAACCGTATTATCATTCATTTAGCGCACGAGTGAATAACAGTCAAAACTTTTGCACGGTGGTATAAAAAGGTTCTTATTTATACTAAACGGTGTTAGCGAAATTAGGCTTTATAGGTTCTTAAGAATGGTTCTTTTTTTCTGAAATAAAAGATACTGTACCACTTTCAAGTTATGCGGTTATTTTATGTAAAGGCAAATCTTATTCTAACTGTGATTTGCTCCTGTCCTAACAGGTCCTAAAAATCTTGGTTTGTGAATCCTGGTCTTCGTAGTATTATAATGTTACCAATTGCAAAATCTGCACGCCATTGAAATTGCCCACCATGAAGAGGTTGGCCATGGGCGGAGTATAAGGCATCACATGATCTTTATTCAAGTTATGTATATTTGGTGTGCACGTTAGCAGCATAAGATCTCTTTGGTTGAACTGCACTATACCAATTAAGGGTTACCATTTCATAAACGAAAGTCAAGAAAACGCTGTATAACCTGAGAGAGCTTTAACAAGGTGTCCAAAGCCACGGTGTGATATCCTATATTTGAGTTTTTTTTTTTTTAGGCAAATTTACTCCTGCGCAGCGGAGGGACTAAAAAAGATAATGAGCGATGCACACCGTGAATTTGTTGTAATCTTAGTTCATTATGAGGCCAAACTTTTAAAATTGAGGGGTTTTTTTTCACGCCTCATTGCAGTTCACTGTTCCTTTGCGGGCACACATGACAGCGTTCGGACAGAATCATGAGAATGAACATACTATCTTTCATATACGGTTCTTTTGTCTTACGCCATTTTAGAACGGCCGTTATATGAAAGTTTACCCCATATATGTGACGTTTCTATGTCACATACTGTGGGAAACTCCTCATAATTAACACAAATTACACGGAGAACGTGGGTGAACGAAAGGAATTCACGTCAGGGCTCCTTTAAAGCACCATTTAATGACTATCCACTATTTTGCGCGAAGACATGTCATTCTAACAGTACATGTTAAAGGAACAACTTGTTAAACAATCCCTCTGATTCTGCCGACTGTCCAAGACAAATATCAGAAATTTGTGATGATAATTTTCACGTGACGTCAGAAAAAAAACTAACGTTAAAAATTTTGAGTTTTTACCTTAATCGGGAAGAAGACATTTTAAAGATATATCTGCTGACCTGTTTTCAGCTCGGTAGCATGCTTTGTTTTGAAAATAGAGTAGTTTGAATTTCAATTTTTTTTTACAATGATGACATCTCAGTGGATTGCTTACGACAAACATGTCACGTACACGAAAATATCGATTCGCCTTGTGTTTTCGAGTTCTGAATAACTAATATGTCAAGAGAAGTGTCTATGCGAATGTTTTCAAATTAGCAGAGAGAAAAAATGTTTGGAGAGAGCCAAAGTAAACTCTACGTTTCCACTGGTTTCCGGCCGCCAAGAAGGACACCAACATGGAGTCTCCATACTAAACACTATAATTTTGAGTGGTACCCATTGCCTAATAACTCGAGTTTGGAATATCGTGCAGCCCTACAACTTTGACGCGCTGTTTATTTATTACCCTCAGCCTTCTAAAATATCTCAATTTCTTGACTTAATTTATTGAATGGTAAGCGATTTTATTTTTTCTTTGCGTGATACTTGCGTGACGTGAAAACCAAGAACAGCTTTCGTTGAGGTTCTTTGAAAACAAAGACTGAGTTACGCAAATCTGATCAGATTTCGTGACCTGTGTTTGCATTCTTATTGCGATAAGTACCAGGAGGGAATCCTTGCCGGAAATTCCTTAGTTTTGATCATTTGGCTATCTTTAGATTCGGCGTTCTTCAAAGAGTGCTGAATGGATGGGTGGTCATGGATAATTAGCTTGCTTTGTCATATTCGCACTAAAAGGTTTTCATTGAAGAGTGTCACATTCGTTTGCATGGAATGGCGTGAGCGTTTCAATTCGTTTCACGCGCTTCCAGGTTGTTAGTGGGCAAGAGGAAGCTTTTTTCGTCACGGCGTCCTCTCCACAAAGCCCAGTTGACCTGCTCTTTGTTCCTTGCCAGTCGTTGCTCCTGACAAAGCCAACCAGGAAACCACATCTTGTGAAAAAATGATGAAAAGATTCAGTGACGTAGTGACCTACTTAAGTATTCCTGCGTAGGCGGATCAGATCAGTTGATTGTTTCATTTGCGCATGACCACCTTTCAATCGCTTGTTCCTGCTGTACTTTTACCATGAGACTGATGATGGAACTCAACTCGCCTCAAAACCTGCTCTACAAGTGCGACGCAAATAGAAGGGACACAACAAGGGTGTAGCTAGGGGAAGGGGGGTTCCTGGGGTGCCCGTGACCCCCCCCTTTGTAAGCCTTTTTTAAGCAAACAACCTACAATACTCAGGTGGCGAAAACGCCACAATACCCTCTGGTTGACAGCCGGTGTGACCCCCGCCCCCTCTTTGAAAAAGCCTGGCTACGTCCCTGGGTAATGGGAATAAATTCTAAAGTCAAGTGGTTTTTCAAATTTTGAAAGTCAAGAAAAATTTCAATGCACGGCAGGTTCACTTATCATGTCGACTCTTGTTCTTTGGCCATCGAAGCTTGATTAGAATATACCACAAAAGCACGCACCAGTACCCCCGGACCAGTACATAATGTTTAGAACTGCTATTTTTATTATATTTCTAATCAGGTACGCTTTATTCTCGTCACGGGAGAGACAACCTAGCGTGAACGCCTATTTTTATTTAAAATCATAAACCAGCAAAGACTTTGATCTCGTGAGTCAACTGTGTCGGTTGGAGAGTATCATTCGCCCCAGTCGAGAGTGATCGTAATTTCAAGTGCGTGCCTTAATTTCTTCCTTCCCCGGAAAATTTTTGGTTAACCTTAAAATGCAATAAGAATTTAAGGAATTGAAATTTTACTGATGAACTCGAGGTGATCAAAACCCGCAAAATCGTAAAGGGGAAAAGCCCGGTTTCGGGATAGTATCGACCTGCAACAACGACCATAACAGACCCATAACAACATGGGTGATGGTGACGAACTCTAAGAACTCGGATTGTGCGCTTCGTTCCCATGTCCACACGCAGTTTAACACTTTTTTTGTTCTCGTGTTATGATGTTTCAGTTGCCTGGGATCATAAAAATCTACACCTGACACGCGGCGTTTTCATGACTTTGCTGTAATTTTCATTATCTCTGAGGCGTCGTAAAGTTATGTTACAAGTGTGATCCACTTAAAATTCCTCATCCCGCCTATCGAACCACATGTTTCAGACCATGTGTTCTTTTCTAAAAATATCTCGTCAAGATGTAACAGCCGTTCATCTCAGATGTACGCCATAAACTACTTCCATGAAAAAAACCCACTGCCATTGCAAAAAGACTACCATCGCTTATTTATAGCAGCGATGCTTCGTCAATCACTGTCATTTCCAAAAATAATGTTTAAAACTTGCTTTTATTCGAAGATTTCAGTTTGATTGTTATTTGTTGAGATTGTTGTTAGTTTCCAGTATAAGCAATAAAATTCCGATTCTGAGACATTTTACCGTCCGATTGTCACCATAGCCGCTTCTTTTCTGGACATTTTCCTTTAGTGCTCTGTAGGTAAAACACAGCTTCGAATAGGAAAGAAAAAAATGTTATGATAAAAACATCCTTTTCAGATTTTCTTCAGTTTTGTTGAGGCTGTTGGTCCATTCTTTAAAAGGGCTACACTATCCCGACAAAACAAAACTCTCAAAAACGGAAGTTAATGACAGGTAGAGAAATGAAACAACTTTGTCTTGAGTAAGAGTTACGTCTCTTCAATACTTGTTTGTTCCGGCGTTTCACCCCATCACTTACGGATCCTGATATTTCAGTTCCGAGTTGAGATACACTACTATATTTTCGCCCAGACACACTAAAGAAGTACTACATCCGCTCACTAAGAAACAGAAACGAAACAGTAAAAAAAAAAAAAATCGTTTCGATGAGTCCTGAATATATTTTTAGAGTTAGATAGTATTTCCAGGTCATAGTGTACTTTCAAAAGTTACCTTTGTTCGAAAGGCAAACATCGAGGACTTTCGGTTTAACTATTATTCACTATCTCCTGCATTAAATCAAAGGGGAAAAGGGCCAAAGTCTCGGATTTTCAAAGCGTTTTTAAACCTTGGATACAATTGACTTCAAATTAAACAACTGAGAATATGTATAATGAAAAAAAAATCTATAATTATTATTATCACTTCCTTAGCATCAAGATTTATTAAAGTTCCAGATGGAAATTAACTGCTCAGTGCTGTACGTTTATATTAATAGTCACTGAGATGAATGTCTAAAGAATGGGCAAACGAAACGCCTACGCGAATTTTGCCCCTCCTCCAACACTGCTTCTGGCACCACGCGCAACATTTGTGTAATGAGCTAACGATGTCTCAGTTGATTGACAGTGCAAACGTGTAGATCGAGCCGCTTGATTCGTATCCACAAGGGATTAAAAAATTGTTGTTAGCCAAAATCATTTCCTTCGAGGTTTAGCTTGGGCGAATCTTCTTTCGATGTGAAGAGATTAGACAGTTGTTCAAAGGGGTTCAATATGGAATGGACAGTTCCGTGCAGAGGAGCAGTCTTTCTGCACGCAACTTGCGCTAAAAAACATAAGTCTATTTACATATTCACTCCGTATAATATTTTACAGAGCAACAATCTACTGAAAAACAATTTACATTTCCATAAAGACTCGTCTGCAAGTCACGTTTCTTTCATGCTCAAAGTGAATGCACTGAAGACGATTTCTATCGAGAGAAAGGAACGAGGTTTCATAGATTTGGCAATTTTCCACACATGCAAAAAATCGACAAAAAAGAACATTTTTATGACGTGAATTAATTATTTCGATACCAGTTTTCCTTTTCCGTTCTGAGGATGAGACTTACCGTTGGAGCGTAAAGAGTATAAGGATGGAATAAGGATAACGGAAATTTTGCGGGGCGGAATAACGATTTCCTTTGGAATAATCGATTTGTCGACCGGAATAAGTAGATTTTTTTTCAACGGAATAATGAGTTCTTTTTTACTAGAATAATAGAATAACCAAAATTTTCGAGCAGGAATAATGGAATAATGAACACCTGATTATTCCTCTTGTTCCTCTACTGCAAGGCGCTTTATTCGAGGGCGGTACAATCTGCATAATCTGCAACATGCAAGTTGCTTCTAAAGGGTAATATGACGTAAATTTATTCACGAGGAGGAGCAGCACGTGCAACTATAAACAAGCACTTTTAAGTCTAAAACATTCAACCATTCATGGCTTCCATACAGGCCCAGAGGAGGATTAATGCGGAAAACGTACGATGATTTATGTAAAATATATCGTAAGGGATTTAATTCTATAAATTGCCTAAAATAGCGGTCATAATGCCGTGTTTCAAAATGGTATAATCAACTGCTTTATGATTTCATTTGTAGCACATTTTTGCATAATTTTAGCCAAGTTAGGCCCTTGATTTGAGAAACTGTCTCATGAGTCGACCTCTTGCAATTTTCTAATGTACAATAAAGGTTAAAACTTCTCTTTGCCCATCGAAGGAATCGAAGGTTGTTTCTTTTGTGACGTCATTTAAATTGACAATCCACTTATCATGCGTCTGCCTGATTGGTTACTTAAATACATTGTCACTAGCGTACGCATTCATTTACAACTTGGCTACGGTAGAGTTCGGTTGTTGGTGAAGGATAACGATGCATATGGGTAACGAGGATCGTTTGCAGTCGTTTAGGGGCATCGTTAAGGATTATATCGCGTACAAACTTCGACAAAGAAACATTTTTCTCGCAGGATATAATGTGAATGATATTCCTTCGGCAGCAGCGTGCCATTTGCGTCGAGTAGCTGATGAACTTATTCAGGAGAACGAGCAGTTGTTCGATTCCATGTGCGATCAACTTCATTTAACACACGCTTCAACGTACGCTACGTTTGTAGGAATTGCTGACGAAATTTTCCAGACGGGAAAAAATTGGGGTCGGATAGTTGCGTTTCTGGCTTTTGGGGCCACGTTGGCCGTGTATTGTGTTCAGAAAGAGGATCTCGCCGAACTTCTCAATAACATAGTTGAATGGGTTTCGATATACATGGAGCAGAATCTCGGTGGATGGATTGACGAAAATGGCGGATGGGTGAGTATGGATACCCTGAATGTGTGACCCGGTTATTGGTCGAATTTACTAATACAGTCACCGGTTGTGTTTTCAGGAGAATGAATAAATATTGGTAATGAGCTGAAGGTATATCTGTGGCTCCAAAATGCTGATTCACACAAAAGCATAACTTCAATGCGCTGTTTGTTGACATAGTTTATCACGAGCAAGTGTGAAAGTTAAAAAATACAGAAAAAATTCAAAAAAATCAGTAGCTCTGCCATCTTATGGGAATAGGCACAAGGAACGTTTTTGTCAACTTTGAGTCAAATCATTTGTACGTTTATATTTCATTGAAATATTCGAAACTATCGAAGCGTTGAATCCGATTGCTTTTTACCATAAAAAGGCAGACTTTTAAATTTGCGGAATTTGATATATGAGAAACATTTTATACGTAAATTTTAAGTTATTTTATCATATTATTTCGTTCTTTTAATTCAGGGTTACCTGACGATCGTGTATTTACAGGAACAACATTAAAGTTCTTCCGGGGGATTTATTTATGATGTCCCCTTTCGTGAAAAATTTCACTTTTGACGTAGATATGGCAAAGATAAATCGAACATTTTCGAAAGTCAAATGATTTATATTGTGTGATATTATGACGGATTGTCTCCCTGTTTTCGAACTTCAAAAAAAAAGACTTGATAAAGAAATGCGAACGAATAAATTGACGAGGACAGTTTTTTGTGCCAGGGTTTTTGTGGACTGGTAAAACGTGTGATTCGTGGGATATAAAGAATTCACATTAGTGATGGATGCTCACAATTTCTCCCAAAAAAAATTCTCGGAAATTGTTCTCGTTCTTTTGTAAATGAATACTAGTCAATACAAGTGAGAAGCTCCGGTACGTCTATTCATCTCTGGCATAATAGAATTAATGGAATGATGTAATGAAGAAACATTTTTGTACTTTGATCGTAAGACCTTTGAACAATTGAACCTTTTGGATTTTTGGTTATTTGGAAATGTTGTCGATGGATGATGGTCACAGCTTCTCAACCCTCTTGCAAACATGCAGCGTAACACAGCATTTGTATAACAGGTTGGGTAATAAAAGGAGTGACAGTAAGTGGGGGGGGGGGGGGGGGGGGGGACAAAAGTGGGGATGACTGTGTCTGTCAACATTTTCTTCCCCTTTTTTTAATCATCTTGATAACTCCACAAAGGTCATCAGACGTGAGGGGGATCCTGGGTTGCTTTGTTGCTGATGACATTGACTGAAGGTTTGAAAACATTTGCAAAAGCCCTTTTCAGATGAGATTATTAATTTTTTTAAAGTTACTTTAATTAACCCTTTGACGCCCAAACCGGCCTAATCATCAATGGGGAACCCCTGGGAGTCAATGGGTTAATTGTTCAAATGTCAATCTTTGTCACTGGAGTAATCTTAAAGACCTGAAGATCCCTGGCTTCTGGTTATTAGTGTTATCATGAACATTCCTTACTTGGACGATAATCTTTCTTTGTCAAGCTGATTTCATCCTGGATTTAAATATAAGACTTCTTGTTCTCTATTTAATTTTAGTGAAACTGTCCAAGAACTGGAGCTAGAATTAAGAATGATGTGTAGAAAAAAAGCAATGTATATCTTGTAGAAAAAAGTTGTGTTTAAGGTCCCACTGACAACAATCATTTTTCTAGATACATTTGTGCTGTCATTGTTTAGGAGAACGTCCCTTTTCAGAAACATCAGTGATTCCTACATGTATGTTTTGTGGTATCAAAGACACTAGACAACAACACACACACATACAGAGTTGATATTGCTGTTGTCACACCACAGCAAACAAGGCAAGTTTCAGGACATTTAAAAAATCTTGACACTGATTTGCCTGTCTCTTTGTTTTATCCGCAGGAGGGGTTTATCAATTTTTTTCAAATGGACGATGGTTCTCCAGAAAATAGACAAAGTGGAGCATGGCGCATTGCTGCAGTTGCTGGCCTTGGACTTGGTGCTCTCTTAATGCTTGCATGTAGATAAAAAAAGCTCTAAATGTAGTAAAACTAATACTAAACACTCAAATTTTCTTATGGTTCTGTTGTGTTATAATATTTCACTTTTAAAGAATTGAACCTGGTGAGAGTTTTCATTGACAACTCTCTCTGTAAAGAAATCAAGTATTGAAAAAAGCTTCAGGGGAAACGTTCAGTTTGTGAATAGATTCAAAATTCAAGTTTAAGTCATTGTTCCTTGTAAGCAGTAACATTGTTGCTGTTACCATAAAGAAAAATGATTATATCTAAATGTATTTTTAAAGTAACATCTACAACTATTACATTTTTTAGCACAGATTTTGTCAATGCGAACATGACTGGTTTTGCACGATATTGATGCATACAATACCAAAAGACTCTTTTGGTAACCCAGTGGGTTAAGCGCTGTGGTTTGCATTTATGCTCACAGTCATTTTGTAAACGCTGATGCACATGACATCTTTGTATCTTCTGTGAAGAACTTTATTTAAGTCACAGTAATAACACCATCAGTATTAAACAATTAAACAAGGAAAACTGTGAAGAGACTTATTTTCAAAGCATTTTTTTCCTTTTAAGATAACTTTATTTGTAGTTCAACAGCACTCCATAGAACATCTGTAGCAGTTGTTTTCTTGTTAGTACTCAGGCAACAGAAACTGTAAATAACATTTTCAAGAGAAAGCAGTAAGATAAACAAAAAATAAAGTCTTTTGTTAGTAGGTGCAAGTAATCTTTCAGTTTAAAAAATCTATTGAGTTTGGTAGTGTGAACTTTAAAGAAATACAAAATTGTATGAATGTAACTGTTCTAGAGTTTAAAGGATTTGACCCTATCACACAGTTAGCAACTGGTATGGCAATAATGATAAAAAATAAAAAAAAGTCTGTGATATGAAACAAGCAAGATATTTCCATGAAATGGTAAACATTAAGTCACAGAGCTGACAATACAGTACATGTTGCTCTAAGTGGATGTTTGAGCCTTTGACAAATAAGCAGCAATGAGCTGGAAATAAAATTGCAGTAAAAGTATCTTCTTGGAACTTGTAAGAAAAAAAAAAGTCAGCAAAGAGCCTAGAAGGCCCATCAGGCCAGCCCTTATCTCCAGTTTCTGTAGCATGAAGTGATTAGGAGTATTTCTACTCCCCCCTGGATGGGATGCTAGTCCATCGCAGGGTAACCCCAGCATTTTCACTGGTACCCATTTATACACCTGGGTGGAGAGAGGCACCGTGAGAGTAAAGTGTCTTGCCCAAGAACACAACACAATGTCCCCGGCCAGGACCCGAACTCGAACCACTTGATCCGGAGTCGAGCACACTAGCCATGAGGTCACCCGCACCTCCCAGGTGCATTATTTTGTTGCTGTATTTCTCCCAGCTAAATCAGAATTTCTGTAATCTGATCACTAGCAGTCCAATTTCAGCAGTACATTTGTGTGGCACCCATATGGGAACCTATTGTAAAGTAAAAATAGTGCAGTGGGAAAAGAAATAATTAGCTGTATTGTTTTTGGTAAGCAGGTGTGTGTTGATCAAAACTTGTAAGTAAGTATTAGTAACCACCCGCAAAAATTGTGTTTGATCTTTTTAAACCTTAGCTATATTTCTCTTGTTAGAGAAACAAAACATTTTGCACCTTTTGTTCAATTATTTTTGCCCAGTTTCATTATTTTTGCATTGTCCTTGTCCTATCAGAAGAGGTTAAGTGATAAAGGACAGCTTTGAGCTCCACATCATTCTCAGTTTTTTGAGACTTTAGATCTTGTCTAAGATGTCTGACATACTTACATAGAAACATTGCTTTTAATTAGTTATCAGGGTTGCTTTGAATACATGTTGAGATCATCAGTAACAAAATAAGCAGTGTTTTTTCATCCCAACCTTGCCTTTCAAGAAAAAGTAACTACAACTTGTTTGTTGTACCACTATCACTGCTTTTGAAGCTTTTTTTCAGAGATCAAAAATTTTGTTTTGTATGTTGCATAAGCTAAAAAAGGGACATGATTCAGACAAAAAAAGTAGCTGGGACTTTTTGGCAAGCGTATTTGTTTCGAATACAATTTGAAATTTATCAGTTACCAGTCACAAGTGTCACCCTTGGGCGAAAATCCCAGGGTGCCATCACTTTATTCATTTCCTGTAAAGCTAAATCATGCTTCCTTTTGCTAAGCTCAGGAAAGTGACATAAGGGTATTTAGCCAATAATTATTATGTTCACCTTAATTAATTTAGAGCACATTTATGCTCCTACTTTGTTTATTCAATCCCTTGCACCCGTGGCAGACAACATGATTAATTTTGTGTACTTGAGAATGATGATTCATTTGTTTCTGGATTCTTGGCCTTCATTTCACAAACTGTGTGACAATCTCTTACTCAAGCCCACACACTTTGTGATCAACGTTATTTCATGAGACATCAAGTGAAATGCATATACCCCTTGGATGTTTTGAAATAGGTATAAAATCGAACATTGGTAGTGGAGGTGGATGTCTGACACAGGGGCAGAGGGGTCATTATTTTTCTTCCCTTTTACCAACTTTAAGGATTTTGTATCCAGGAATTAAAAAATGGCTCTTAAACCTTGTTATTACATTGCTGTCCACTTTAGATGAACTTGTAAGTCAAATGCCTCCTGCATTTATTGGAAAGAAAGCGTTACTCCAGATCTTCGTTATCTAGTGCATACATGACTATAGACCGTCAGACTTCAGTGTCAAGTATGGCTCATCAGCAATTTAAACCACAGTGGCTGCAACTTCCAAACAAACCCCTTTGACAGGTTTTTAATCTCGTTAAGTACTGATGTGCGCTGTGGGAGTAAACTACACTCAAATGAGTATGACACTAATAGATTAACTTGAGATTCAAGTGCAGCAGGAGAAAAAGAAATTTAATTTTCTTAATGAGCAACTTGAAATTCTGCAAGTTAATTAAACTATCCATGAATAGACAAAGCATGTTAAGGCTTGTTTTGAACTTTGTACCTGGTAACATTTCTGGAAAGGAAACATGCATGATTCCTTGTGTCTGGCAAGAATCTATTATGCTGTCGTTTTGAAGGAGTGGAAATTCAAGAACTATTTTTATTTGCCATCTCTAAAAGTAACCCTAACCCTAACCCTAATATTGATTTCTGTAAAAATGGAAGTACCAAGCTGAGTGGAAGCAAATTCGACAGTTTCTTTGCACTGGCATGGTGAAGAAGGAAATGGCAGTTTGCTGACACAACAAATAGTTTCTTCCTCTGTCACCATGGCAGCATAGGAAAGCAAAGACCTCTTATTAAATTTCATTGTAGTGTACATACATGACATACTGCCAGTGACACATTACCATAATTTTATAGGAATCTTAATAGCACAAAAATAATTCATACAAAAATGGAATTTGAACTGCTGCCCATTCTCATAAATCTTTAGACTGAATACTGAATATGGCCAACTGGCTCTTTTCATTGCCCAAAACCTTGATGGAAAGAACTTGCCAAAAGCAAAAGGTACACTGTCCAAACATGTAGACTAAAATTAATGAAACACAAAATGTAAACAACTCATTTCACGATTATCCATGCTTCCCCTTGGGAAGCTTACTACGGGGGATTTCAACTCCCCTTGCTGTCTGACACCCCAAGACTCTCAGTCCTTTGGAATATTTCAAGTATCCCTTTGTTGGGTGGGTAGTTGCATTTTTCAGAAAAAAAGCATTAACCAGGAGAAAGAAGATCTACAATCTTCTACCAAACTATAATTATTGATTTCACTTTCTTATCCAGCTCCTTTACGTAATAGTACATGAAGACTACTAATCAAGACGTAAAAAAACCAGCATTTTCCTTCAATTGTCGAATTATCTTTGAGAAATATTTTATAAAAGCAATAGAGGACTTTTTTCCGCGTTTCCATAGACTCATCTTAACACTCAGGGGAGTTGGGAGAATTCTCAACAGTTATGCAAACCCTTAATTGTGTCTCAGGTTTGCATAACTGTCTCAAATTCTCCCAACTCTCCCAAATGTTTAGTTGAGGCTATCGAAACACGGAAAATGTCCTCTATTGCTTATTTAACAACTTAGTTTTGTTTGCAAGATTTCAATGATAAGTTCTTTTTTTGCGTGTTTATGGACCTCGACTTTGTCTCGGTCCATAAACACGCAAAAAAAGAACGAGGCCAATATCCAGTCATCTTGACCGAACAATCTTGGTCAATAAAGGATTTATTATATGACTTAAAACACCAAAAAATGATCTTTGATCTTGCGGGACCAAGCGAGAAATCCCGAGCGGGCAGTATCGCTCCATCTTGCCCGCTCGGGTAGCCAATCAGAGCGCGCGATTTGGTTCATCTTGCCCGCTCACGGAGCTAGTCATATAATAAGACCTGCATACTACATCTTGGAGTAGACAAATAAGCTACATTTGCTCTGCAACCCATTCAAGGTAATCTTGGCAGAACAAGTTTTATGATTACAGCCTTTGGATGACTCGATGAAAGAGCCTGAGTAAAAAGCTAGGCCATATTTCAGTTCTACTGGTTACCAACTACCCTCCCCACCCCCCAAGTAACTCTTAGGACAGGTCCAGCTGGTCAGGACAGATCCCATCAAACCCAGGGGAGGAGAATGATCTGCAGCAGAATTATCTACATGTATTTGAAGACCCTCGTTTCGAGGTTGACAAAATGGCACTGATCTACTCATTTCCAAATAAATCTCCAGAAATCGAATAACTTGGATTTTGGCCTAGACATGATTTCTTTGTTTGTGAACCCACTACTTGAAAGGTTCTTAAAGTGCATATGACAGATTTTTTTATTTACTCAAGTGAAACATCATGGTTTTCTGAGATAACCAAAAAAATTTCCATATCAATTTCTTATTCAATGCCTTTCAGCCTTTCAAAAATCGGAATTTTCACTTTCTGGAGGTAGAAAACCGCACTAGTAAGGTATAGTAGAACTGTGACGTCGTTTCCTTTTTTATAGATTCAGAAGTAACTATTGCTGAAACTGCTTCTGAGAGGGATTGTATTTGGCTGCAGTTATGCAAAAGACAAGAGAAAGAAAACCTTCTATCCCGAAATTTCCCTGTATTCCTGTATTGACATCACTGGCCTGCTACAGTATTTGTTGTCCCAGAAGTGAAAATTCAATGAAATGTTTATATTAATTCTTATCTTAATTAACCCATTCACCCCTAAACCGGCCTAAACCAGCCATACTTAGTGTTTTACTCTGTCTAATGCAGACGATTTTACTTGTCAATGGGGAACCCCCAGGAGTCAATGGGTTAAGTGAGATACCATGCATGCAAAACATCTTTGAAAAAGACTGTTTAACCTTGTCAGTCGCAGATGATCGCTTTACTGTTATTTGAAAATGCGACTTGTACACAGAGCTCTGCAAATGCTTTATGAGGAGTCCTTAGAGTTTGGGGGGGGGGGGGGGGGGAGAGGGGGATTTCTTCTTTGCACCTTGGGGTGGGTTGCGGCAGCCAAGTATTGTTTAAAAAATGTGAAAATTCCCATCATTTGGTAAGACACAAGCCATCGACATGTAGCAGCATATCTGACCCAGGGGTTTTATGATAAGCTGGCAGGCTGAATTGAGTAGAGTAACATACTGTATCACCCACAGGGTCCATTTCTCTAGGGGTGTCTGGGAAATCCCATTTTAAAAGAATGCTCCCAAACACCACCTTTCAAAAGCAAAATATTAATGATCACCTTTAGATGACTTCATGTTGTCAAATACAACTGTCAAAATGAGTTTCAATCTTAGGTTTGAAGAATAATATTAACAATTTATTTAACCTATTTATCGCTGGTCAGCACTAACCATGCCTCAAGCAACCTGGGCCCGGACGATAAAGATACACAACCAATTTTCCACTTGTTCTCTTTAATGGCTATCCTTCCCAGTCACTATTCATGAATCACAATGAGCCAAATGAATCATTTAATGTTGCAATACGCTCAGTGAACTCTTGTTGTAACAAGAACCTATCTCACTAAGCAAAGCATCTATAAAAGTGATCCAAAGATCATACTGGTACTTTTGACTCCTTTTGTTGAGAGTAAAGAGAAAGCTTGCTACCTAACATGTTACAGTACCGTTCAAAGGTAAGTTGACTGTCCCTCCAAGCTTGATCCGCAAAATTCAATTCTAGATACTCAGTTATTGAAAACTTCACGGATCGAGGCTTTGAGTCAAGTTTCAAGACGTTCTTAGGTCAGAATAGCTGTGAAAGGTTGTTTATGGCATTATTAACAGTTTTTAGCACTTCTACACAGAGAGAGGTTAGTAATAATAATATTATTATTTCAATTCTTTTTGACTGCCACTTATTGATTTTACTCTGGTCAAAGCCAGACCACTTTATGCTGGACTTTGGACTAAAAGGGTACTGGTGCCAATTTTACTTGTTAAAATATTTTGACCTCCCAAGATTGAAAGGGTTCTTAATGAAGGATCTCACCCATGTCCCTCCCTTCAAGTCACACGTCCCAACTGCGTTATCTTATGATTTACATGATCTACATCATACACCTACAAGACTCTTCACATTACATACTTTTACATCTTTGATGCATGTTTACTTCAGCAAAGCCAAGGTCAGAAGTTGGTATTTGACAATTTTTTTTTCTCTGAATTAGCAGAAATCCACTGTCATTGACACCAATGATCAAAGTAACATAACTTCTGTCAACTGTTGGATGCAGCAAAGGATTATACTTATCAGTTCCTTGAAATAAAAAAATACTTTCATTTGGAAGATATAAATGTTTATTTTTAAGCTGAAAGGGTTGTTTTTGTCATTATATTGATTTGACGTATCTGTATTTAGTGAAAACCAGATATGCTGTATTTGTTAGATTGCTTCATTCATCAGTTGACAGCCATTCAACCTAAACATTAAAATGACAAAATACATTTTATCCATGTTAAAGAGCTGTCCCCCAGTGGCTGGGGATTCACCACTTTTCTTTTCCCATCTGTTTAAGGTGGCTCAAAACAGTTTCAAAACTTCGAAGACACTCCCTTTAGAATGAATGAAGCTACAACACCTGATCACATAACAGCAATGTTACGGTGACATATGAATCACCAATTATTTCCAAACAAGATGAGATCATTATTGTGATGTAATAAGCTCCCTTAGCTTGGCAACAGGAAAGCCCAGCAAAGACACCCTATATTTTGGATTTAGCTACTCATATCTCAAAAACGAACTTGGTGTCTCCCCTTTTTTTATTGCTGAAAAGCGATCAAAATGCCAAGATGAAACTTTCGGCAAATTCTGTCATGCAGAATCAGAGCCACCTTAAAAAAAATACAGAATTAAGGTGGTTCTGAATCCACTTTACAGAATTTTCTTAAACTTTGCAGAATGTTTCACCTTGCCCTTCTGGTATTTTTCATGAATAAAAACTGGGTGTAACCGAGTTCGTTTTTGAGATATAAGCAACTAAAGACAAAATAAAGTGAGTTTTTACAGGGCTTGTCCGTTGCCACAGTAACATATTACGTCACAATAATGGCTGCATCTTGTTCAGCAATAATCCATATTTCATTTGGTACCAAAATATTGCTAATACATGATACAGGGTTGTAATGCCGATCCTTCTAATAAGAACGTTACTTGGAAGCATTGAAACTGTTTTGACCCACCTAAAGAAAGACCTCCTAACTAGTTTCCTGCTGTGCTTCACCACTTGGCTCCTAGCAACTTTAAATCTTAGCAAAAACCCTAATGTTATCTTATGTTATTATAATAAGACCTTTCCCATCTTTTCTGCATCCCTAATTCAAATACAACCTATTACACAAATTAACTTAAAAGTCCCAGTTGACACCAAATCAATGACAGCTATTTTACATACATGGCTTGATGATTGTAATAAATATTTACATCAATTTATCAATCAAAGCAAACACTATTTCAAAGTAAGATGACATGCCTTGCTAGGGAAAACTAAAGCCCATTCATTAAATAATCCACTTTGGAATACCTTGGTCTGTGAAAAGAATACCACCAAGGGCGCCCAATTAGAACTATAACAGCCGAAAAGAACAAGATGCCAAAAGCAAGGGCAATAATCAGTGATCCACTTGTGGTGTGGTTGTTGTCATCTTTGATTTTTTCCACTTTCAGCGGCATAGACGTTGTGGGAACTAAAAGAAATAATACCATTAGGATGAAACTTTCACATCCTCATAACACCCACTAGTATTTAAAGAAGTGAGCTACCAAGGTGAAAGTCTGAAGTGATAGAAAAAGATAGATAGACTTTGAGCGGGACATCTGTGTGGTTATAGATCCCATAATTAGAAACCTTGTATTTTGTGTGTAGTATTGCAGAGTATTCTTACAAATTTTGCTGTGTTTTGACAAACCTGTTTATAACAACAAATTATTTTATACAATGAAATACTTTTTTGGGGTACGTGAGATAGTTTTTGCATCATGCACAGAGTGAAAAAATGACATTGGTTGAGCAACTACAAAAACAACCAACAGAACAAGTACCAAAATGTGCAATGACTATTGCAGCACTTTGTACCAATAATTTGTGTTCTGCGTATAAACTACAAACTAATAGCTATTTTCTAATTTAGTCACAAAATACTACTCAAGGAGGTATTTAAGGTTTGTATTGTACCAGGATATACATACAAGGGTTTGCACATGACCAGAATACTGCAACTTTATTGGCTCTTGTGAACCCTTGTAATAATCATCATAGAGGTGTGCTCAATATTTGCCAAAGCTGAAATAATTTTAATATTAAAGGACATGTACTGGTAATGGTAAATTACTTTTGTTAACAGAAATACCTTCAGGTTCCTCTGTGGTTGTTGCTTTTGTGGATTCCCCAGTTTTAGTAGATAGGTTGGAAGCTGAAGATTCCTTAATTTATAAAAAAGGAATTATTAAATTTTAAGCTTCTCAACCCTACAGTTACGTGGTATCAGTGTTCATTCAATGGAAGTCAGATTCACAATTACAGAACTAGATCTGTCTCTAGCGACTTGTTTTATTTTAAGTTCTCTAGAACTAATAAAATGTATTCCTTTTTCTCAAGAATTGGTGCCCAAATTTGGAACTCTATTCCTTACTCGATTAAACTACTTAAACGCTCGTTCTTTCGTAAAAAGATAAAGGAATTATTACTAAATTTCTTGTGGTCAGAAGATGATTATGTCAAAGTCTCCCGTCTTATTAAGCTATTTAACACTTTAAGTTAGCCTCTTGTCATAATCTTAATGTACTTGTTTTGTTTTAGGTTAGTTCATTCTATTTACTGTGTAACTGTATAGTAATGTCTTTACTGTTATTTAGTCCATCTATAGATAACCTTGTACTTGTAGTATGTCCTCAGTTCTCCCCGCCTCGATTAGTGTATAAGCTATTTGCGGGGGGAAAGAAATGTAATTATTTATTTCTAATTTTCAATAAATTTTGTCGTTTTTTGTCGTTTTGTCATTATGGAACTACACATGTACATGTACTTTACAAAGTTAACCAAAAAATAATTAATATTCTAAATTATCTTCTTAACAGACTTCATAGTGCAACACCTGAAAAGTCAACTTTCCTGTAATCACCCAATTTATAAATCCTACCTTGTAACTCATCAATATGTACACAATTTCCTTGAACAAGCATGCAATGCATATTTCACTGGTTCCTCCCAGCCCCCAGTGGAATGGAGACCAGGCATGCCTGCTTGACATGAAGTGCTTATCCAGGATTAGCAATAATTTACATGTATTATCAAATTTATCTCATTTCTGGTAGATGTCAACATTTTGTGATTTGTACATACGGTATAATAAATAATATTTACTATTGATCCACCCACTCTGACCCCTAGAAAGCTAATGACAGATTCTTTTTAAATATAGAAAACAATCTATGCCTGTATTGATGTACAATAATTAATATTAAACCATTGTTAAAAACTACCTTTTGGTCGAACACTGGTTGGGCAGTACTTGTAGAAACACTTGCCAAGTTAACAGTCACGCTGGGTTCAACTGCATTACCTATGCACAGGACAATACAATGGATATCATATTGAAATAAAAATATTCATTGGATGAAAATGAAAATCTGGATCTACACTACTGTTCACTTTTTTAACTTGACACAATGGTAGCCTCTTCAAGGCTTTCAATTGGCAATCAGGAATGGACTGGAGAGAAACAAGACCCTTTTCCTCTTCTAATTATAACGTTCCCTGCTTTGTTTCCATAATAGGCATTTTTTGCAACAATCTGTCATATAACCTTTTTACCATAAACGCAGTGATTCTGCTAGTTTCATTAAATTATTTTTCCAGAAATAAAAAGAGCAGCTCAAAATATGCTACCATGCTGATTTTTGTAAGTATATCGAAAGAACTTATAAGGATTTGTATGGGAAAAGGACGCTTTGCCACCCAGTCACACTTCAATGATTTTCATACATATCCTTGTACTTTTCTAAGTTTTCAAACCCCTTTAAAATATTCCTTCGAAATATGAAAATCTGAAAATTTCCACCCTTGCACATTTATTCTTGCTCATTTGACCCATGGTAAAAGTAGGAGTCTGAGCTCTGTTTGTGGCACATACATGTAGTTATGAAAAATTGCATTGGAGGGCAAAAGCTTTTCATTCGTAAACAAACGTATGGAATTTTCAAGTGTTTAAAATGGTCATACAAATCTTTACCTTACCGGTAAGTGGTATGTATCTGAAACTTTGTATTCTGGCTAAGACAAACACAATCTCTCCATCTCTGGAATTAAGTTTATAAAGTCTGAGCTTCAAGTTCACCAATTATCAGTCATGTGACCAGTTTGTTGCAAAAGGCCTATTATTTTTTCATTTAAGACTTCCAGAAATTTGCAATCTCTCCAGTATACAAATGCAGGAGAGACTGCAACATGCCAACATATTTGTTGCAAAGACAAGTGGTTTTTAAGTGCCATGATGGACCTATTGAAATCTTGATTTCTGGTTGCTTAGGAAACAATAATTTATGCTATGAATTCTCTCCAAACAGAATTACTGTTACTTAGAAACACTCACAAATTCTGCATAAGCAATCAGGTTAAGTCAGCATAGCTTGTGTAATAGTCAACAGATTAACTTACTACCACTTAAACAAGAAGGCAGACTTAGCTTGCCATAACTATTTTATTATCTTGAGAGTCTACTTTGTAGGCTAGTACTCCTTTTAGTGCTAGTGGTAAATAACAGAGGTCCAAGTTGTTCACTCACACCATTCTTTACAGATGCATTTCGCAAGTATAAGTTCCGTTTTTCCTGGAAATTCTGAGCTGTAAACGAGGTACGTATGTACCAGCGTCCACAGAGATGTTATACTACATGTGGGTGTGCAGAATGACACTATCTACAGAACGTTATATTAAACGTATGGCCACCAGGGATTTGTAACAAAGGATAACAATCTAACTTTAACCTGTAAGTTCTCGGATTCCAACAACTGCTCCTTCGGCTTTGTCGCTGACATTGACCAATGAACACAAGTTTTGCGGTCGACAGTTAAGAAAGAAGCAGTTGACCGTTCTTTGCTGGTTGTCAATTGAGGGTTGGCGGGGATAAAACAGATAAACCGTGCAGTTGACATTATCACAGCATCCTTGTTCACAATCTTCTGAAGAGTTTACCGTCAATGCTCTAGGCACGGAGGCAACTCCATGATTTTTTTCAGCCTTTTCTTTTGCTTTTTTGATGTTGACCATTTCACCGTGGAGGCGTTCGACCATTGGACACGAGTCGATGTCAGCTTGTCCAACATTTGACCCACATAAGAGAACTATTAGAAGCAGGGAAACAGCAGAAATCCCCATGCTGTTGATCCTTCGTTTTTCAGTTTAGGTAAATGATCAGTGATAGGTATTGAAAATGCAGGAAATCAGTGAAACCGTACAAACAGAACCCCATACCACCAAAAGGATAACAATACGTATAGGTAGAAGTAGAAAAGTCACGTGATGTTTTTCAATGCTCCTTATATGACATCCTATTTTGAACCAGCTTGACATGAGGTACATCCCACCAAGGAGGAAAAAGACAGATTAGGTCATTGGGGATTTTTCTGTGGATTATTACAGGCTGGACAAAAATGGATAGCGATGGTTTACCCATTGTTGGGCCAAACGTGGATTTTACAAAGGTAATAAGCTGGTGAATCTGGTCAAGTTGACACATCGAACGTGAAAACGTGCAAAACATTTGCTTTATAATGTAAACGCTGGATTTCATGTACAGTAGTCTACAAAAGGATTAGAGACTTGCTTTTAGCTTTTCATAAATCATTTTTCTTGCATCTTCACAAGATTATTTGAGTTGAAGACACCTTGCCATGCCATTTAGACGATTTCCCGAGGTTCAACCTGTTTTATTGTGGTTTTCACAAGGAAATCATTACATTGAACCTACAGGGGGATTACCTCTCTCAGAAACCCTCGATCTCTATGTAATATTGCAGGAATATTCAGGAAAAAGCTCTCGAGCAGTCGGGAGAATGAAAACCGCAAACGGTAACAGCCATTAGTTGGTGGTTTGGAGGTTTTCTTTCATTGTTATCAGTTGGTCATAATTTCCTAAAGCACTTTTCAGGGTCTAACGATTTCTCAATTCTGAGTCAATAATATACATGACAAAATTACTCAATTCTTATTGGCTGACAGAAGTGCCATTTCTTGTAAACACAGTGCAAAAAAGAGTTAATTCAGTGCAATCATTGTACTCACAGAATTCATGCTTTTGATTGGCTACTAAACAATAGGATTTGGTAAGGACCAATCACATCTTTTATTTTGGTAGCAGGAAACGTGTTGATGTGTTTTGGTGGTGTGAATATGCGTGCGTGACTTCCGAACCGGAACTTGGTCTGAAATTTTGTCTTGTGCATTATTAAAAAGTAATCATATGACTTTTCTCATTCAATTTGGAAATAATTTGCACTTCATGTGTTTTCAAAAGGCTCAAATTGCATTGAAAAACCCGTGCAAATTATTTCCAAACTGAGCTTAAAGTCGTATGGTTATACCAATGACATAGGAATGCCAAGCTGCTTTGGTGCTTGGTTTGGGATAAGTGCAAACTGGCCTTTCAACAGCTGTGCTCAAGTGTTTCAACTTTGACTTCCTTCCTTTGCTTTTTTTTCCTTTTCAGGTTGGACCCATCAACCACAAGAGAACATTAGCTTTTCTAAACCATTTTATTACTCATTCAGTCAGGTTCCTGAACAGATTTTCATGTGTGTGTGAAGAGGTAAATATCTGAGAAAAAGTCTGCCAATGGTTAATTTGTCAACAAATTCAAGAAAATTAATAATATTTCGGAACAAAAATTCACAGCTAACAAATCCAGAGTACGTATTTACCATATTTTGTCAACTCTGCAGGTGTTTCTGGTGTATGCCCAAAGGTGTTTTTGCTTATTAGAGGGTTGCAAGTTTCAAGTTTAAGTTAATTATAATTAATCTTCAATACCAATTATTAAAAGAATAATTATGTGCAAAAGCTTTAATAATTCATTATGTACACTTGTACACAACTTGCATATAGCAAAGGATAATCAAGGTGAGTTGTTTAAGCCTTCTAGGATTGAACTTATTATATATGGGTTATTGATGAATAATAAGGATAACAATAAAGGATTTGGGATAGAACTCCAAAAAATGATCTTTGATCTTGCAGGACCAAGCGAGAAATCCCGAGCGGGCAAGATAGCTCCATCTTTCCCACTCGGGTACCGCCAATCACAGCGCGAGATTTGGTTCATCTTGCCTGCTCATGGAGCTAGTCATATAATAAGATTGATCTATTACTTAGCTGAAAGCAAGAAAAAGACATCTTAATATCAGGGCGCGACGAAAGTGCTGTCCGATAGCCCGGGGCTAGTGGAATGACTTGTCGGGCTAGCGTTTTCTTATCGTAGCTTGCCCGACGGGCAAGCACCGTTGCTTTCTCTTTTCTGGTGATAAATTGAGCTTTTATACCAAAAAGTGTGTCGCAGAAAGCTCCTGAGAGAAAAGGATAACGTTATGAGGCCAAATGAACGTAGCGTGACAACGTTTTGCGCCGCATTGTAGTTGCGTCCGTAAATAACGTCATGACTTTTTCTGCTTACATAAGCGACCGAAATATATTTTTTGAAATGACAATATTTGCCGACTGACAGCGTGCAGTGCAAGATAATAAGTCTAATTAAATTCCAGCCAAGTCACGGTGCAGTGGATTTTCTCGGAAATTTAGGTGCGTTTCGTTGGGAAAATCCAAACCGGATTCTTGTTTCTAGGCCCACTAAAATTAAAAAAACAAGAAAAAACTCGCTTGAAGAAAAGCTAGGCTGGTGCCGTTATCATCCGATAAAAAAAATGAAAACAAAAACACGCAACTCGAGTAATTTAAAACATGATGTTTTCTCGCTTCTGGAAGAGTTTGTCAGCTTGACGAGCTTTGAAGAGAATTTATTCCATCGAATGTCGACTTCAGATTACTTCAGATTACAGTGGTAGTAAAATTTAATTGACCGATCGCAACGTTCATGGCATTCACAAAAATAACTGTGTTGTGATTTCCGTAGCCTGTGTACAGCCGCCCACTCTCCGCAGAAAAAAAAAGAATCGGAGTGGAGCGTCTGTGATTTACCGTTGACAGGAGCCCATTACCGTCAAAATGTAGTAGTTCTAAAAATAGAAAGATACGGGACAGGGTAGACTCAAGGGTACAATACAGATGGAAGCTCCGGGTAATGGGCTCCTGCCGTTGATAATTGTGTTCAATACCACGTGATTTTTCCTGGAATGTGTGGAAAATGATTTGATTAGTTATTACCCATCGATCATTACATCATTGAAACAACGAGTTTTGCTTGACTTTTATTTTTATTTCTCTACATCAACACCGTGAGAACCACCGTGACAATTTTTTCTTGTGCAATTTGCGCACGGTAAAAAAATACGAATTAAAATATTTTTGAAAGAGGTTTTTCTTTTAAAGCACGAGCGGAATTGTTATCTATGGAGTGTAAAGTGGAAATCGATTCTACGTACATTTGTAGGAATTGTTGTCAGCGCTAAAGAAACCAAAGCGCTCCTGACGAATCTTCACGAGGTGAATATCTATAGCACTATTCAAAAGATTGTCCACTCGAAAACGTCTCCCGCTATTCCTTACCAGTCAATGAAACCCAACGCCTTGCTCGGACCAGCCTAGCCATTCTCAAGAACAATCTACAGAGCGTGTTGCCCTGGAAGATTTGAGATGTGGACATATCGAGGAAAATAACAGCCCATCGGCAATCATCTGTGCTGCTCTGAAGATTAGAGTCGTACCCGGTTGGAAGACTTGTAAATACATACTTTCCGTGAAAGAATGCCTCTATCCTATAAAGCCAAGGTATCTTACAACTATCGGAGACGCTTTTTAATGTACGTTTGAAATCTACCTCATTGACCACCATTTTGAGAATTTAGCTCCAAAGAAATATGAGCCACGCAAATTTTTGGTCAGTGTAGATCCCTTAATAATGTCTGCAAAATTATTCCGGAACACGCTCTCCTTTCCGGTTTTTTTTTTTGCGGAGAGTGGGCGGCTGTACACAGGCTATGATTTCCGTAAATTTATAATATTTTTGACAAAGTTGGCAAAGTATCCTAAAAATAAATTGGTACGAGCGGTTTCAGAGCAAAAATAGAGAACGAAAGATTCACATTGGAACGCTCACGTTGTCGTCAAACCTCAAATTTGGTGATTTCACGTCGTTGTTGTGCAGAGAACCGCACGTTTATGTGCTAAAATGCGTGCCGCACGTGTAACACGATTATTTTTGCTCTTTTAAGCAATGATATTGTTGTTTCGTGACGTTCTTGTTGACCACCGCGTCGTAGATCTTAAAGTCCCTAATTATGCGGATCCGCATCGCCGCATCCTGTCAGATGCCATGCATTCAAGAATCAAAACACGACGAAGAATTAGTTTATATCTATGCTTGGTATCATTACTTGTATTTTGCATAATTAAATAAATCTGATTATTCTTTATAAACAAATTAATTTCGGGCTAGCTCCTCAGACCTTCGGGCTAGTAACCTCAAGTAATAGCTTGCCCGAAGGGCAACCTCATCTTTTCATTTTCGTCGCGCCCTGAATATGCTAGGGATACTGATGACCTGGTCATCCAGGGTAACTTAATCATTTGCACAGGAAATCATAGTCACTTTGTGACTTATGGGCACGAGTTCTCAAAAGTGCAATTTGAGAACTTTCAAAACATCACAAGTAACCATGAATAATGAAATGCATGTGCAAGTTCATAATTCATGATGTTTTATTTATTACCTGGTATATACTTAACAAGATTATACCATCACTGTCTTTCCATAACAACTTCCATTTTGCAATCTGTAATCTCTATTCCTCTCTATTTAACAAATAGATTCCATGTTACCATGCATCTGTTTAGTAATAGGGAACCTTAATAAGCATGCAACATTTTTGAGCCTCGGAGGGAAACCGGAAGTGAACATTTCACATACATGAACCCAGACAGCAGTTTCTCCCCAGATTTTAAAATTAATTGTCGCTAACACTGAAAAGATACTTAAAAGTATAAATGTGATAGTGTCAAGACCAGTTTAAAAAGAAAACAGCTCATTTCCGGTTGCCGCCCATGGCTCAAAAACTGCGTGCGTAAGCTCCCTAATAGATCAAAGATGATGTCAAACTGTGGTGAGAACAAAACAGTGGCAGACCAGGTGTTAGCCAAGTGTGTCACTGATGTTCTTACCACATTTCGATGTCTTCTGCAAACTACACGTATAATTTGCTAAAAATGCACAGCAACATGGAATCTATTTGTTTTCTTTAATAAAGTATTAAAAGTGTTTTATGATGATGTCAGCTATGTGTCTGTCCTCTAATAGATCATAGGGGAGAACCAATCAAAATTAGAGCTTATTATATGAAACATATTTTGGCATTCATCATTGACCAAGCAGAAACGCAATATTCTGTTGAGTATACCGGTATAATAAGACTGTTTATTGTTAATTTTTCATTTGCAGAAATTAGCCGAATTGTCATATAAAATACAACAAATTGAAATAATGATGAGCATCCTTGAAGCCAAGGTAATACGACTTTTATTAGCACTGGTTCAAAAAAATATTGCATAAACACTTTGTAAATATATTTGGACACAAACACCTGCAGAAAGAAAGGGAACTAAGTACTGAACATTTTTTGCACAAAATTAAAAAAAAGGTTTTTAAATAAACCACACATTTAAATAAGGTTGCAAAATTAAAATTCACCTTATTTTCTTTGTGTATTAAAAGTAAATCTTCCACCCAAAGGAAACCATTCTTAGCATCTCCACCTTGAAATTTCACTTTTCGTGTGGTACCTACAGTAAGTTAAAAAGTATTAATAGATGTGTGTCCAATTTTGACATCCAACATGAAGTGTCCTTTTTTAAGTCTATAGCCTTAGTTTTTTAATTCCAACAATAAGGTAAGAGTAAAGGTAAGTGATATTTGTGGCTTAGGGTAAATGCAGCTGCTACCCCTGTTTCAAACCATCCTCCATCCTCTGTTTCAAACCATCCTCCATTATTGAGTCAATAATGGAGGATGGTTTGAAACAGGGGTAGCAGCTGCATTTACCCTAAGCCACAAATATCACTTACCTTTACTCTTACCTTATTGTTGGAAATAAAAAATTAAGGTAAATTCATCTGGCTTTAGACAGAGTAATCCGTAAGTGTCATTAGCAGGAGGGAACACAAACTCATTATAATTTGCTGATCTGTTCTCTCTTTCTTTCCTGTACCTAAAGTTGGCATCAATCCCAGGCTTGGAAGATGTGACTGTCTCAACTCCTCCTCCTGCTTCCAGTCAGGCAGGTGACACTGCAGGCAATGCTTCAGCTGTTGGAGCTGCACCTCCTCCTCCTCCTCCTGTTGCTGCAGGTGCACCCCAGTCAGCAGCTGAGGTAGGGTACACACCTTCATGGTGCCTCCCTCTTAACTTTGCCCTGTTTTGCAGATTGTTACTTTAAAGGAGCAAAGTATAAGGTTTGGGCATAACTCTTTCTTACATTAATTAAGATTTTTTTTCACTTTGGGTTACTATTTTTTTCCTGTGCTTGTTTTTCTGTAGTCTAAGATTCTTCCGTTTGTGTTACAATATTGCAACAATACATTAAAAATTTAAAAAATGGTACAGCACCAATGGCAAAAACTTTGAATAAACCAGTGAATTCTTAACAAAGGTCAGACAAAGTGTACATGTAGGTTATGTTTAGTGTCTTGTTTCATTAAACAAAATAATGTCTTATCACCTCATCTCTGTCTGATATTTTTTTCTCCACAGGGACCCCCTGCTCCTCCTGCAGAGGAACCAGGTTAGTCACCAATTTTCTCTTATAAATTGTGTTTAACTTGAAATAAAAAAAATCATAATAATAGAGACTTTCTTATCTCTTTCATCAGCTCCAGAGCCAGAAAAACCAAGTAAGCCCAATGTTTATTGTATTATTTTTGAGGTCATTTTTTGTGGAAAGATCATTGCTTGGTGATGAGCTTGATTGGTCTACCAGGAGTGGACTGATCAACAGATTATAGATTGCTTACAAACTGCCCAGCTTGTACATAGTCATTCATTAGTTTGTTCATAATCATTTCAGCAATGACAGTTTCTAAAGATCCAAGATATGCCAAGTACTTCCAAATGGTTAAAGTTGTAAGTATTCTGATATCACCGCTTCTTAAAAAAAAAAGTTCTTGAAAAAGATTCAGCCTTTGAAAACTCATGTCATTCAGTTAGTATCAGAGCTCGGTGCGCCAAAGGCGTACTCGCGGAGCACCATGGTTATGAAAATATGGTAACCCTTTTCTGTCCGACTAGTTGGGTGATACTAAAACAATTAGACCCTTTGCCCTCGAGGGCCACGGGTCTAATTGTTAAATATTACACAATGCTAGTCACAACTCATAACAGCAGTGAATGGTATAAAATGCAGCTAAGAGTTTTAAAAACATGGACTGACTGGAACTTCGCAAGTTTGTGGTTAGAGCAACACTGACATCTAGGAACATCAGATTTTACGTTCAAGGGTCTTTCTGCAGGTTTCGGAAAGCATCATACATTGGTCACTTGGGATTAGTCTTTGTTAGGAAATGTTTTGTTTTCTGTCTTTTAATTGTTGCTCTGGGTTTTATGTAATCTCTGCGCTGGTACCTGCAGTAAGTAACCCCTGACTAGGCATCCATACGATCTCCCTAATTAGATGCACACCCAATTTTGACATCCAACGTGAAGTGTTCCTTTATTAAAGTCTAAGCATTTGCGACCTATTTCCGAAAATAAGGTGAAGTAAAGATTAGCATTATTTTTAGGTTAGGGCAAATGCAGCTATTTATCTTTACTTAACCCTTTCACTCCTGTGGGGTTCCCCATTGACGAGTAAAATCGTCTGGCGTTAAACATGCAGAGTAAAATCTATGTGTCACTCTTGGGATTGAAAGGGTTAAAGAGCAGCATTTAGGGGACACTTTGTGTAGTTAATAAAAACAAATTGCGATTTTGAGACGGCAATACCACATTGTATTGACGGCTAGTTGGGAGAAAATATATTCCGTATTGGGCGGAGTGAAGCGAAGCGACGGAGCCCAATACCGAATATATTTTCTCCCAACGCCGTCGATATAATGTGGTATTGCCGTCTCAAAATCGCAATTAGTTTTGTATCGCGATCCATCATTTATAAGGATAAATAAAACTGTAAACTAATCAACCCGCGCCTGATCGAAATTTCAATTCTTTCTACCTGCGAAACGTATTTGTTTGCGTACGTCAGCAACCCAATTCAGTGCAACAACGTCAATTTCAACATTACAACCAATCACAGGCCGCAAAAGTGAGACGGCAATACCACGAAATATTGACGGCTCGCGCATAGGCAAAACCATAAGAAGATCGCGATACTGTATTTCGAGATGCGAGTGATGTTTAAGTTGAGGAGAAGAGCAATGGAACACTTTGTGACGCCGATTGAAATGGGCCTGCGTCTAATTGGAGGGGGGGGGGGGGGGGGGGAGTCAATCCTGGACGTACCTTTTGTCTCCTGTTTTTTTATGAAGTGCCATTGGGCATCACCTCTAGAGTACTCTCATTTGTTGTTTTTTTAGGGTGTACCACCACAAGCAATTGCACCCAAAATGATTATAGAAGGACTGGACCCAAGTTTACTTGAGTAAGTGGGTCAAAAAGTTTGCTACATGCCCGGTGTAACATTTGTATAATATTAAGACCTTGCTGCAGTGTGCTTTAATACTTACGTGAGCGTGCAAATTATAGGAAGGTGTCAGCTGAATTTCAGGCTTGGTATAGACTTGTTTTCGAAAGGTTGTTCCTTTCACGTTTAATCCCCACTATTGAAGCATTTGCTGAAACTGCACACTAAATTCATGTGACAGTATTTTTAAAACTTTTTTTTTTTTCTCAGAAATCCTGATGCCCCAGTCCCTGAAGGCTCACGTCCACCACCAATGCAAAGTGACTCAGATGATGAGATGTCATCGACATCCTCATTCAGTGACGAAGAATAGCTGCTTACAGACACCAGTTTTCTTGTTAAAATGCATTTAACTTCAAATTGATGTTAGGTGAAGTTCAAGTCGTTTGCAAGCATCCTCGCCATAGCTGCAAATAGAGTAACTGTCAGTCGTTGGACAATGTCAAAAGAAATCTTAACTTTGGTCACACATCTTTGGTTCGGACAATTTCAATTACAACTATTCAATGATAAGAAGAATAAATGTACAGAATTGAGATTTTATCAGGCATAATTCTATACTTGCAATGAAGCAAAACAATATTTACAGCTCTGCTCAACGTTCAGGCAATCAAACCTCCGTTGACTTTCAACGTTACTGCTCTGTCAAGCAAAACGTTGAGGAGGGTCCAGGCAATTAAACAGAAAGGAACAAAATCTCAAAACGTGGAAAGAAAAGAAATACAAATGGAAGTCAGAAGGAGAATAAAACAGGACAATCTTATTATCATTAGTAGTGTAGTGGATAGTATTCCCACCTCTCAAATGGGAGGTCAGGGTTAGATTTCCCACTTGGGAGAAAGGATGTTTTTTTTATGGGGACTTAAAGTGTTGTTGGTGTCGCTTATCCTAGCACTCTGGGTTGAAGTCCCATGTTCCAAACTTCACTCAGCATTCCCTTCAATTGAGGGTGGTAAAATGAGTACCAGCTTTGCTGGAGATTCGTTATGTAGAATGGGATAGGAATGGCGCCCAACCGTATCGCCAACTTAAGTGTCTTGTATTTTACAGCAAAGTCTTAAAAGCTAGGAAAATTAAAACGCTAAGAGTTCTCTTAGAATGCGATTTCTTTTGTTTTTCCTCAGGGATGCATTTGGCTGCGTTTAAGAAACGAAAGTAGAAAGATCTTCTTTCCTTTCCTTCTTAGTCAGTTTTTTAGAGAAGCGGTTTTCCTCCCTGTTTGCACAAGAAAGCGATAAGTGACTTGTGAAAGATTCTCATCAATGTGTTTTTTCTAGTTTTGAAAACGGTTTGGATGCAATTTGTTCAGACTCATTTGACAAGAAAGGGAAGGTTATGTGTGTGACGTGGGACATTTAATTATAATAACCAAGGTCGCGTTTTTATTAGTTATATTTTGCGAACAATTATAATAGTGAATTTTTTATTTTGCATCATACGCTAAAGCGTTTTTGTGGAAGTATGGAAATGTCGAAACGGAATTATCTCCACTTAATGACTACGATTTCGCCAGGTAGGAGAAAATTCGTGGGCGGAAAATGATTCGCTGACAATAATGTAGCCTCGCGTTATAGATGAAAAATGAACTTTTACAATACTCGTGACGTCCTTTTCTCCCACATCCAGCTCCATTGTGATTTCCAAACTGCAAGTTTCCAAGAAATTAACAAGCAACATTGAATGGGGTAAAGGCCTGGCCAAACGCTCGCAACATCTTGCAACATTGTTGCATGATGTTGCGACATGTGTTGAACGGGGTGGCCAAACGCACGCAACATTTTCAGCATTTTCAACGCAACATGTCAATGTTCATGTGTCCGAGGCCCCTGGCGCGCAAGAAGTGGACCTAACGCGCATGCCCTAGCGTAACACTGTTGCGTGAACGTGGCCAAACGAGCACAACATCATGCAACATCCAAAATGTTGACCGTTTTCAAATTTGATCCAACATGTTGCAACATATAGCAACATATAACCCAACAAGGTGGCCAAAAACGTATGCAACATGTGCCCAACAATTTTGCAAAATGTTGCGTTGAAATGTTGCGAGCGTTTGGCCAGGCCTTAAGGGCACTGGCAAATTGCAATCTCATGAATCCATAACGGCAGTGTAAAAACCTTTCTTAGAGTGTCCGTATTGTAGGTCAGCACTTTCTCAAGCACGTCGTATAAGGTTTCTGCCCTGCGGCGTTGGGGAGGAGGTATATTTCCTCTTCATTTTTCACAGTACCCGGCGGTGTCATACTCCTTTACAAGATCTCGCAGTGGGCCGACGTAAATCATGAAATGAAACTCGTTTGGGATGAAGTTATTACTGTTCGTAGAATATGCTTGCTCATCGTCATTATCATCATCACGAAAGTGTGGCTTCTTTTTCGCTCTGCGAAAAAGACTGGAAGGGGCTACATTTTTGCACGAGGGTATCCGAAGATCTAATTTTATGGGGTGTGAGAATTTGGCCCGATGCGCTTTTTTGTAAGAAACCATTAACTTTATTGACTCAAATCATAATATTGCGGTCTCCATACACAGTGATGTGAATTTGACAAGCAGGTGCTTGGAATAATACACTACAGCATTATTTGCTTGATGAATATTCTAACTTCCCTAATTAGGAATTCCGCAGGAAATGTTTATTAAAGCAAAAATATAAATATTAAAGAAAAACTCTCTTTGGGAATTTGTTTTTTACTAAAAATAAATTTAAATGGGAAACCATCTTTCATTGAATGATGAATGGGTGTCTCTGTCATTGGACTTTGTAATTCAAAACTCTTGGAAGTGCGGAGATCCTGAATTATGCATATTTACACTTGCTCGTTCAAGGAATGAAAGAAGGTCTTCTCTGGATATTTCTTCAGCTGGAAATGACTGTGATGCAAAACATCTTTGTATCTGTCAACATCCTGTTTAACCTTAGAAGAACCAGTTGAGTAGTTGATAAACTACTACGTCGATAAACTGACACTATAGAACATAGTGAGTGTGTTCCAAAAATAGGATAAAACTACTAAGATCATTTGTCTTATTGCTCTAAATAATAAATTATACCATCATCTCATT
>NC_090874.1:49831384-49858884 GCF_036669935.1 Montipora foliosa | reverse complement strand
ACATAAAAAAACACTGAAATACTGCGAACTTAAAAGATCAGCTAAAAATCCCTTGAGCAAAGTGTAGGCTACCTGTAGCCTCTTGTTCATGCATTCAGTTCACTTATCAGAACCAGATGCAGCCATCGCCTGTACTCCTTCCATGTTTGATCCTTCATTTCTTGATGATGAATACCTTGGTCTTCGTTAATAACCTGGTGCTTAAAATATTCCTCCAAGCTAAAGGAAACCACAAAACATGTAATAATAATATTAAAAGATTGTGTTACCTGTTCTGGATATAGACTGCCTTTGATCTCAGCGACTGTGTTTCTAGACACCGATGGTGGTAATGTCTTTCCTTTCATTTTCAAGTTAACAACTACTGTCGTACCTCTGGCCACCATCCTTGCTATCATTTCTGCATCTTCGACTGTTATGCAAGCTGTTGGAATCTTCTCTACTCCTAAACAAATATAAGTAGATAATATTTACTTTTTCTTTGGTTGTTTTGAGAAGCCTTGTAATAACAATCAACTTGCTGAAATTAAACTGAGATAGAGACATTTTATCTTAAAAACTCAGCACCACAGTTTGCCAATCTTTTTTTACCTCCAGACAAGTTGTGGTTGAAAAATAAGAAATGCCTTCCTGGGAGTGGAATTAATAGATAAAACTTGTTGCGGGTGGTGAGACCGTATAAGCTGCGACTACTTCATTTCACGACGTTTGATTAATAACTCACAGAACTTTATTACAGCAAAATCAATTTGAAAAAATACTAAACACTAAAAACAATGTAAAAAGGAACTAACTTTACAAACTGTGGTGGCCTCGTGCTCTCACAAGAGCCCCGTCCATGTGTACGTGCCAAAAATAGTGCAATAAACTAAACGGAACTCAGCTGGGCTGCAAGCTCAGCAGTAACAAGACATACTAGCAGTTTCCAAATATTATTGTCCTTAGCGATAGCGTGAAAGAGCCATTAAATAAGTGCGAGTAGGAAGAAAGCAAAAATTAAAAAAATTTTGGCGACGTGGCAGACTTGTTTCTCTCCATACTAGTTGCTAAGTACTCTGCCATAGTGTAAATCAGGCTTTTTAAGGTCAACTTTTAATTTGGGTTGACATTCCTGTTTTCCAGAGAGGGTCTATTAGCACTGTCTTTGCTCTGTTCATTTATTGTGTTTCTAAAGCCTAGTTTCCACCTCCAAGCCCATTCTTACTGGTGGAAAAGGATGTGTTTTTCTTATATCTGAGCTTATAAGACAAGTTGGAATGATGCAAAAGAAAATGAAGTCAATTTGGGAGATGGATCGAAAGAGAAAGTGAAAAAAAGCTTACAGGTACATGTAGTTCATTATCATTATTTTATTTACCTTCTACATAGGTTTGCCATCCTGTATGTGGTGAGTAGATGGAAAATGGAGTCACCGAACGGATGAGGGAGGCTAAGCCACCTAGTTTGGCAACCTCTGCAGCACTTCTTACTCGATAGATGACAGTGGTCCCATAATCTATCCACTTTTCATTAAACACCACAATTTTACCTTTCACCTGCAAGCAAACATGCAAAGATACATACCCCCTTCAGTAAAAAAGCTTAATATTTAACCTTGGTAATTCCCTGCTAGCACAGGTATCGGGTCTTTTGCATTTGCTGGGCTGACGAGCATGCGAAAAGAGACCTCTGCCATGGTTCCAAACTCACTTTGATCCAACCACCATCCACAACCTTGGACAGCACTCTTCAAACTGCATGCCCCATGATATGTTTGCTGAATGTGACTTGAGCCAGGTAGTGCATCATGTAAGCCTGCACAAAACATCCCCGGACATTCTCTGAGATTCCCTGATGTCTTTGTGGAACGTCAGATCGATTAACTTGTTACCCCTGTACTCTGATACCTCTCTTACCTTGTTACCATTGTTACCTTGTTACCACTGTTACTCTCTTACCTCTGTCACCTTGTTACTCTGTTACCTGCATTACCTTGTTACCCTTGTTACCACTGTTACTCTGTTACCTCGTTACCTCTGTTACTCTGTTACCTCCATTACCTTTGTTACCCCTGTTACCTTGTCACCTCCATTACCTTGTTACCCCTTTTACCTCTGTTACTCTGTTACCTCAGTTACCCTTTTACCCCTGTTACCTTGTTCCTGTTACCTGTGTTACCTTGTTACCCTTCTTACCTTGTTACTCTGTTACCTCTGTCACCTTGTTACTCTGTTATCTCCGTTACCTTGTTACCACTGTTACTCTGTTACTCTGTTACCTTTGTTACCTTGTTACCACTGTTACCTTGTTACCCCTGTTACTCTGTTCCCTTGTTACCACTGTTACTCTGTTACCCCAGTTGCCTTGTTACCTCTGTTACCTTGTTACCCCTGTTGCCTTGTTACATACATACATATTTAATTGACCGCTCCCCATAGGGGCTTTTCAGGGCCAATGAAACACAACGAAACAACAGAACAGAACAACAACAACAATTGTTAAGAATCCCAACTGGCCGGAGGCAAACCAGTTGGCTATTTACAAGTGCAGCTGGGAAGTTGAACCAGGGACTACCAGGATCAAATTCAATGAGTGGTCAGAGCGGGTCTTGAACCCGGGATCTCCGGATCTCAAGGCAAGCGCTCTAACCACTGGGCCACACTGCCTCCTCCTTGTTACCTCTGTTTCCTTGTTACCTCTGTTACCTTGTTACCCCTGTTGCCTTGTTACCTCTGTTACCTTGTTACATCTGTTTCCTTGTTACCCCATTTACCTCTGTTACCTTGTTACCTCTGTTACTCTGTTATACCCCTGTTACCTTGTTACCTTTGTTTCCTTGTTACCCCAGTTGCCTTGTTACCTCCGTTACCTTGTTACCCCTGTTTGATGTCTGATAAATCCGATCGAGAACAGGAAATCAGTGAGAAACCTTGAATTGCAATGTTATTCCAAAAGGGGACATTAATAGTCAATTTTAATAATTTATTGTCATGGCATATTTAGACCAATCTGTATCATTTTCATAATAATATTATTGGGTACCTAATATGGCTTGACTTCATAAATATCTGGAAAGATCTCCTGTATTTTATCTATGTATAGAGGTTTTGCACGGCAGCCATGGCAGGAACAATATATTCTTTTTCCTATGGGAAAAAATGTTCTTTCTAATGCAAAACATTTTCATTGCTCCAGCGCTAGAATGACTAGACACTTAAATAAAGTTCCTTCTCTTTTTCAAAGATATATTACACAAGCAAACTTTATTCTGCCCAGTTTTCTCAAATACTATTTTTGTTTTCTCTAGCAATCAGTACATTTTACAATGGTAATCATTATTATTTCAAATTCTAAACTCAGAATTAGAGCTATTTTCCCACACACAGTAATAATTATTTATCATTTTAGAAGGTCAAGTTTTATTAATTTTCAAAGTTGCATGTGTAACAATAGAACATCCAGACAACAGAGGACTGCTTAACTTACAACCCACCTCTGAGGATCTGGCATGAAGCTCATCAAATGACGTGACAACCAGCACTTCAGCAGTAATGCCATCTTTTGGTGTACTGACACTGCCACCCAGGCCAAGCAATGCAATATTATGACTCCTTGGCATTATCATTTGTGCCGATTCCTTACCTCGTACCCAATGTGTTACATTTACTTCTTCACCATGTACATTGTCAAGTCCGTCCTTCTTTAATTCATCCAACATGTAATCTATTGCATGTTCGAGATTGGCAGATCCTGCTATTCGACTGCCAAAAGTGTCCACAAATGTTGCTAGTCTTTCGTAAACTTGATGTTTTCCAGGACCTTTGGTTAAGTAGTCAATGATCTTGTGTGCATCTTCCTGGTGGCTTGCTACTTCAGATTTCAATTTTCGTGAAACTTTAATCGTGTTTGTTGCTTTGAAACCAGTGGTGGATGTGATGGCAAATGACATTGACAGAATTAACAGACAGGCAGAAAACAACTGAAATGTCCATTGTTCCATGATGACTCTGCAAGGAAAATAATAATAACTTGATACTGCAAATAAACATGTGAAGGGTGACTAACCTTCACGTTGTCATCACCTAAATCCTACTGCAAACATGACACAACTTGGTAGAGTTTGCTATGGACAAAAACTAACTCAGGAACTGGACAGTACATGTAACAGAACAGTTCCCTGGGCTGTACTTCCTGAAGATGAACATTGTTACTCAAGTTCTTGCACTGGAAATACAGGACATTTCCATCTGGCAAGTTAGTGACTCAAAAAAAAAATCACTCACAAGGAGATAACCTGATCTCTGGTCTATACTAAGCGATCTAAAGGATACATGTCAGTATATAGCCATCCTGACCACAAAGGTTGACAGATAATGATGATGATAAATGAACATGATTTATTTTAACAATTTTAACTAATGGGTGGCATACCATTTGGCTATTAATAATTTTAGAAATACTTGGGACAAAATAAACCTGGGATTTCCAGGGAATTTAGTGGTAACGAGTGTTATTGGAACTTCTGACCTCAAGAAATAAGTCTACAATCCTAAACTTCTGGTTTTGGCCTGCCTTTTTTGCCATTGGGATTGGTGCTCTATTTCTTCTTAGGCATGCTGTTACATGTACTTATTATAATAATGTGGATGCAAGATGAACAGCTAAATTAACTTTCATAATTTCAAATTAAAGAAGGAATCCCAACACAGAGATTCAAACATCACCCAGTCCACCATTATTAACATTGCACTGTTATTAAAGGAATCATGGTGTTTTGAGCACTAGCTAGAATTATGCAAGGTATTCCAAGCCAAATAAAGGAGGAATGAATAAGGATGTTATAATAAATAAAAGGTAAATCAAAGGTAACGAGAGGTAAAATTGTTAGCATTTAGACAATTAAATTGAAAAGTGCTACAAAAAATATTTTTCAGCATTCATGATCAACTTTCCCTGTGAAATAACGAGCAACTGTGTTGTCATCTTTCTGTCATCTTGCTCTCGCGAAAATTCAAAACCCAAATTTAAAAACTGAAGTAAATGCGGTTAAGTACTTATGACTGTAATAGGAACCAGTTGCAAGTTGCTCTATGCGAAAGGTTTAGCATGAATAGAGTCAGACTGATTGATTTTCTATTAGTGCTAAACGTTTCACATAGAACAATACACAACTGGTTCCTATTACATTCATAAATACACATACTTTACCACATTTTTTCACGTTATATTTGCATAATCATATTCACAGATATCATTGCAATATTATTATTGACACTGACATTTTGAACTATTGTTATTAATTATGCTAGCCAAGGTTATAATATTATTTTTAATGTTTTATCTAAATCTTCTCTTATAAGTGATTCTGAAATTCATTTATTTTGGATACAATGCTTTCTTTGAACAACTAAAAATAATTACAGTATTTCCTGTGGTTGTTAGGTTTGCTAGGCATCCTCAGACAAATACCGAGAAAGGTGTAGATACTGTCATTAGAAGATAGAACTCATCTACAGCTGTATTCTAATTTAGAGTTATTTTAAAAACTCCGAGGGCACATCTCTTAAGTCTAGAACTCTATAGCTAAAGGGTTCAAGAACCTCTAAAATCAAAATGTCATGTAAAGTATTAGAAAGAAACATATTCCTAATAATTATTCTAAAGTTATAAAGTTCTGAAATCGCCAAAATTTCCGTCTGGGGGTTCTAAAATCTCTAAAGTTCTAGAATATCAAACAAACCGTCCGGGGGTTCTAAAATCTCTAGAATCTCTAAAGTTCTAGAAATTTATATCAAACAATCCCTTTCGGGGTTCTAAAATCTCTAAAAGTTCTAAAGTTCTAGAATACTAGAGGTACATGTAGTTAATCAGTAAACAAGTGCTATATCTCGTAAAAAGTGTAGTTAACCAAACCGTAAATTGAAAGCTCAACACTAAAACGAACGCTTAGGTTTAATCAGTAAGTGAGTGCTATATTCTTCCCAAGATCTCGTAAAAGGAACACTTAGGCTTAATCAGTACGAAACGAGTGCTATGTTCTTCACACTATCTTGTAAAAAGTTTAGTTTATATAACTGAACCGTAAATTGAAAGCTAAACCCTGAAACGAATGCTGAGGCTTAATCAGTAAACAAGTGCTACAGAATGCTATAAAACTTTAACTAGAGTGGTTCTAGAATGCTATAAAACTTTATAATTAGACCATTTCAATTTCTATTTAAGCTCTTCTGACTAGAGCATCTGCATCTACAGCCACATGTCCCAGCACTCGGCAAAGTCCTTTTGACTTATGGCTGTTTCTGCTTAGGTGGCCTCATGTACCTCAAGCCTTTTTAGAGACATTATGCCAAGCCGGTCACTTCTGCTGGAAAGAACATACTCACAGAGGATACCAACCACAACACCAGGAACTTCATCCCCTACTCTTCTCAAAATAGTGTGTGGGTTCTTTAACGTCCCACAGAGAACTTAAAAACATGGAAGATATTTGTGAGACGGGCCTATTGTTTATAGTCCTTATCCAAGAGGACTTGAAGTCAAACCATTTGTGGGTGTAATTAAAAAAGCAGCACTTTCTCCCCAGTTGTTTTAAAGTGCTACTATAACGTGATTTGCATCTTTCCTATCTAAGCCATTTTAGGACATAAACATATTTTCAAATATCTCTTTTTGTTGCATAGATATTCAAGGTTTTAAAATAGGCAAATTAGCCAAGTGGTGACCTCATAAACTCAACCAAATTTTGATAAAATAAGATGAAAGAAGATATCTCAGCCAAGTTGAATCACAAATACTTGATCCTTTGCAATTTTATTCCATTTTCCCCTTTCAATTAAAATGTTATTTCACTTTATTTTGCCCTTTCAATTCAATAAAACTTTTGAATAGAATTTGATATTTTTACCTGTTTCCAACAGCTTCCCAAGCGTTTCGGCAACAACACAAAACCGTCTCTCCCTTAAACAGTTTGTAATCTTCAACAACAGCATTCCAGCAATAGGAGAGTAGCAAGCAATAGTTTCAAGCAATCTTTAAAGCTCTTTTGAGGACTGAAGTTAAATTGATTTTGTACATAAATATTACAAAACTATCTAAAGCATCACTAAAATTATATTATCAAAGTAGTACACCTCTATTAAAAGTCACATCATTTTGCAGTGAAACTGCTTTGTTAATATGTTTGTTTGTTTTAAGAGACATCTGGTTTGTCTCTTTCTACTGGGCAAACCTGCCCAGAGGGAAGGAGCACAAACAGGACTCGAGGTCCTATGCGAGGTGCTCCACCCTACCCTATCCAGACCAGAAAGACCAGACCACAACACCGGGAACTACATGCCCTACTCTTTACGACAAGTGTGCGGGTTCTTTTACGTCCCACAGGATTATGGTTGTGTAAAGAAAATGTTATATATTTTAAAGACCAGTCGTCTTCTCAAACAACCAAAAATCCTTTAGAATATAGACATTTTTACGTGTGATCTTGTAGCTTTCTCTGAGGAGTTTCAGGGCCCAGCAGCAACAAGATTTCAAAAAGGTCAAATCCAAATCCCACTTTCTTCTGCCCGATATTAAATATATGAAAATATAAAAAAATTGAATCCAACTGACAGTTGAAAGGTCATTTCACAAACCTAGATGATTATGTTGATTACTCCTTGTGAATAAAACTGGTTTTAAGGTCACCAAAGTAAGCTAAGTTTTAATAATCGTGACTCCACTCCAGCTAAAAATCCAGCTTTGGTTTTACCAAAATTGAATTACAATATTATTCAAACAACCTTTACATTATACTGAATACCAGATGGAATGTTGTAGCGGTATTCTTGGTTTGCATCCTCGTGATGAGATGGCCATGTTGGTGTTGTACAACACAATAGAAAATGGCATAATAATAGAGTCAAATTCCCAAAAGGTATTTTACTGCATTGTTCTGTGCACCAATATGGCCGCCGTGACGTCAGATGCAAACCATCAATTGCACCATAAAAATATAGGGTGCTTTCCATTATGCCTGACCATCAGGTCCGAGACCAGTGGAACTTAAACCAAGTAAAAATGGAACGACGTTTTTCATCAAAAGTAAATTCCCAACAGGATCGAAGTGTTCCATTAACGTTTTGGCCGAAATTTTGGTTACATCACAGTGAAATGGGACTGGAAACGAGAATTTTTGTAAATGGAACGGCACGTTTCGGTCGGCAAGGATCTCATGGATATACACACCAACCACAACTCTAAAAAAATAACCATTCTAAATCAGTTTCTAGACTTAAATATTGCTATAGCAATAACCTAAACGAAAGTTTAGACCTAATCACTGAAATGGGCACTTAAACTTAATCTGTAAAATGAGAGTTTAATTTAGGGGACTCGTGGTGGGTATATCCATGAGATCTTTCCCTTTCGGTCGGACCGGACAGACTGGTCAAAGAGGACCACCTCCAGAGGTGGTCCCAAACAACCGAAACAGACCGTTCCATTTTGACTTCAGCCAGAAATTTCCGGAAATTTTGGCCTAATGGAAAGCACCGGCCCTTAATACTTAATACATGCCAACTTCACACATACCGATATTTTCCAAGATGGCGTCTCCTGGAACACCAGTTTAGGACCCAGTACTCTGCACCATTAAATTCAAATGGCTCCAGTCCTCTGCACGGTCAAATTCAAATGTCCGCAGTATGGAGCCACAATTGTGGTCAAATTCCCCAGAGAGGGGACAGCAGAAGTGTTCAAATGCCGCACCTTTGCCCGTACCCCCCACCCCCTCCCCTCCGTCTAAACATTGATAGGTGCATTACCGCACTGCTTTGCTTCAGAAAAAATGCAACACAACACAAATGGAGTTGTTAGGTGTCACTATTTATACTATATTCCCCCGCATTAGCCTCCATTGCAAGCTAGTTCCAGTCCAATACTGCGAATACGAATATGGTCTATTGTAAGCATTTTTTCCAGAGGTTTAAAATTGGCTTCAGAAAGAGTGAAGGTTCAGATCCCTGAGGGGATCCCTGTAGTAAAAACATGCACTCTTTGAGTGAACAAGAATTGGCAGAAGAATAAACAAGCTGAGTTTTCTATCAGATCGGTGAACTAAAATATTTATGCAAGTGAATATTCCACTAACCTGCTTTCAAGTCTATTCCACCAGCTACAAGGTCATTACATTTGCATGTAACTCCTTATACGCCCCGTCTGGGACAAAATGCGTCCTCGATAGATCTTACCATTTACCGATATGACTACTATACCGGTCTCCTACCGGTATTGTATTAAGCCGCGCGGAGAATGGGTAGGGGCCTCCTCCGCGCGGCTTATGCCTCTCGCGCCAAAAATACCGACTTCAACTTCAACTTCAACTTTACTTACACTGTTCAGAGGGGACAGCTATTCTTAAAGTTATTTTCATAGAGTTATGTCGTAGAGTTAGAGTTAAGTTTCCAAAATCCTGAATTCAAGATTTTGGACGACCAAAATCCTGAATCTTGAATTCAGGATTTTGGCAGTCCAAAATCTTGAATTCAAGATTAAAATCTTGATTTCACAATAAAACACAATCGACGTCGCTTTACGATAAAATAAAGCCTTTTGTTTAATTGAGAGCGTTCGGTTTTATACAGTGAACCACGAAGTAACGAGATTCTTTTGCGCTGTACCATACGCTGTCGCGTATGGGACAGCGCGAAAACCGGCTTTTTTTCAGAGGCTATTCAAAGAAGTGCAGGACAAGTAGGATATTCCCGGAAAGCCTAAGTACTTCATGTATCCCCTATTATAGTGTATTTAAATTATAATGTATTTCCACGCCTATATCATAGTGTCTTTAAATAATTAGCCCTATATACCCATGTATAGCTTATATACCCCTATATACCAATGTATACCCTTATATACCCATGTATACCTTTATATACCCCAATATACCCATGTATACCCTTAAAGGGGTATTAAAGGGTATACATGGTTATTTACTGGTATCAGAAAGCCATAAGGGTTGAAACGTGTAACGGGCCCTTGTGTGCTGGGAAACAAGCTTCTGAATATTCAATTTGCTAAATACTATATTTGGAAAAACAGGAGCGAGGGGTTTCCAAATATGGTACTTAGTACTGAAACGTTCAACCAATCAGTTCGCACTGAATATTCGGAAGCTGTGAACGCGCGTTACACGTTTCAACCCTTATGGGTTCCTGGTGGTATATAAGGGTGTACATGGGTATATAGGGCTAATTATCAAATACCCTATAAATACTGTATATTTAAATACATAATAATAAGGGATACATGAGGTACTTACCTCATTGAAACATATGCTGTATTCAGTATATGTGGGCTCATGTTAGACCATCACGTGACAAATTTCAACCGTTTGTGTTGCGACAAAGAGCGAGCGAGTTGGCTCAAATTCGTGGTAGGTAATCATTTTATAACTGCAAGGTTTTCAGGCCATTTTCGTCTACAGAAGCCACCAGGCTGGCATCATTAAGCTAGAATGTGGGTGAAGGCAAGCCTTTGAAAGAAAACAGAGGCGAGAGATGGTTTCATGCAGACTGGGACGCCTAAAATGCTCTGTTGTAAACATGGCGGTTCACGAGTGAAGTTGTCTCTCTGGCCTTTCTGTGGACGAATTCCAGGACCTACTGACACAATGTGGGCAAGTTTTGAAAGCTAAAACCTTCAATCGATGCGTTATTTTGCTGGTAGGACTGGGTGGCCCGACACTTATGAAAAAAACTATGAAATGAGAATCGGGAGTCTTCCCTTGTCATGGAATGGCAGAATTACCCAGAATTCTTTTTGGGCATGAGCGAGGCAACTTAAGAAGCACGAGACTGGCCCTCATCGAATGGTTGAAGCGCGGCCAGAGGAAATAATTTCTAGCCAGATACTCAGGAGTAGGCATGGTGTGTGCTGTTAACGTAGAGTTTGGATTTCTGAACAAGTTTTTATCATAGAAAATTCGCGACAAAGTTGTGCTTTCATTTCGCCGCTGTAATTCTCGTGTCAAAGAAACGGTATAATAATGTAAATAAGAGAATAACGATATTCATATTTGCAAATTACCTGTCCTCTTACTACGAAAGTCAAGCTCGACATCTCTATGCAATAAGCGCATTCAAAATTTCCTCGTATTACTTGATAAAAGTATGTGGCTTTGTTTGTTTTTTTGCTTTTTGTTTTGGAAAAAAGGGTTTTTCTGCTTATATGAAAAATACGTTTTCTCTCCCGTTCCCTTCTTATGTATGATCTTTGCGCAAATTACATTCTGTTCCTCAATAAACCTGGAACAACCAGTTATGGTCTTAGTTCTCTTTTTTCTTACCTATCAGCTAAGTTGCAGAATGCGCTACCTGATTTTATCCGTACCTATGAGTTTACTGGTTTTAAAAGAGAATACAGGGCCGCATTTTGTACAGCGGCTTTTCCTTTTAATGAATATACCTTTAAATATTATGTATTTAGTAAGTATCTGTATAATGCTAAGTATTTTAGCTGTAAATGTAATGTCTGGAAGATATTAGCTCCTGTAGTTATTCTGAAAAAGCTTACGACTGTATGTATGTTACCTTTAGGAGGGCGCATGCGCACATTTTGTAATCTGCGACTCCAGTGCTTACCATATGACAGATAAATGACTTTTCTCTTGAATATATAAGCCATCTAATTCTTACGCTATATTGACAAGGGCGGTTTGGAGCTGTGAGTAGGCGTGGGATTTGTCACATATGGTTTAGGGGCCGACATATCTCTCCCTCAATGCCGTACCGGGAGGCAAGGTCGGTAGCAGAAAGCAGCGAAGGGCCAACTGCGTCCAAAAGCGATCGCACGGGCCGAAATCCCGGGATGACTCGTTTGGTACGACGCTCCAGCGCCGGTGTCTGGAGGTACTGCGTTTTTCTCTCTTGTTCAAACATTCCGTCAGGGCATGCGCAAATGTTCTGGCTCTTCGATACCTACCCTACCAAAAAAAATTGAACATGCTGGTTTTTTTTTTTTTTTGTTTGTTTTTTGTACCAGCAATTGACATTTCAGTTGATTTTATAGGCATAAACGTAAGTAACGTAAGAACCGTGCGTGTCTGGTCTTGTCTCAGACAGAGGCGAGAGATGGTTTCATGCAGACTGGGACGCCTAAATGCTCTGTTGTAAACATGGCGGTTCACGAGTGAAGTTGTCTCTCTGGCCTTTCTGTGGACGAATTCCAGGACCTACTGACACAATGTGGGCAAGTTTTGAAAGCTAAAACCTTCAATCGATGCGTTATTTTGCTGGTAGGACTGGGTGGCCCGACACTTATGAAAAAAACTATGAAATGAGAATCGGGAGTCTTCCCTTGTCATGGAATGGCAGAATTACCCAGAATTCTTTTTGGGCATGAGCGAGGCAACTTAAGAAGCACGAGACTGGCCCTCATCGAATGGTTGAAGCGCGGCCAGAGGAAATAATTTCTAGCCAGATACTCAGGAGTAGGCATGGTGTGTGCTGTTAACGTAGAGTTTGGATTTCTGAACAAGTTTTTATCATAGAAAATTCGCGACAAAGTTGTGCTTTCATTTCGCCGCTGTAATTCTCGTGTCAAAGAAACGGTATAATAATGTAAATAAGAGAATAACGATATTCATATTTGCAAATTACCTGTCCTCTTACTACGAAAGTCAAGCTCGACATCTCTATGCAATAAGCGCATTCAAAATTTCCTCGTATTACTTGATAAAAGTATGTGGCTTTGTTTGTTTTTTTGCTTTTTGTTTTGGAAAAAAGGGTTTTTCTGCTTATATGAAAAATACGTTTTCTCTCCCGTTCCCTTCTTATGTATGATCTTTGCGCAAATTACATTCTGTTCCTCAATAAACCTGGAACAACCAGTTATGGTCTTAGTTCTCTTTTTTCTTACCTATCAGCTAAGTTGCAGAATGCGCTACCTGATTTTATCCGTACCTATGAGTTTACTGGTTTAAAAGAGAATACAGGGCCGCATTTTGTACAGCGGCTTTTCCTTTTAATGAATATACCTTTAAATATTATGTATTTAGTAAGTATCTGTATAATGCTAAGTATTTTAGCTGTAAATGTAATGTCTGGAAGATATTAGCTCCTGTAGTTATTCTGAAAAAGCTTACGACTGTATGTATGTTACCTTTAGGAGGGCGCATGCGCACATTTTGTAATCTGCGACTCCAGTGCTTACCATATGACAGATAAATGACTTTTCTCTTGAATATATAAGCCATCTAATTCTTACGCTATATTGACAAGGGCGGTTTGGAGCTGTGAGTAGGCGTGGGATTTGTCACATATGGTTTAGGGGCCGACATATCTCTCCCTCAATGCCGTACCGGGAGGCAAGGTCGGTAGCAGAAAGCAGCGAAGGGCCAACTGCGTCCAAAAGCGATCGCACGGGCCGAAATCCCGGGATGACTCGTTTGGTACGACGCTCCAGCGCCGGTGTCTGGAGGTACTGCGTTTTTCTCTCTTGTTCAAACATTCCGTCAGGGCATGCGCAAATGTTCTGGCTCTTCGATACCTACCCTACCAAAAAAAAATTGAACATGCTGGTTTTTTTTTTTTTTTGTTTTTTTTTTTTACCAGCAATTGACATTTCAGTTGATTTTATAGGCATAAACGTAAGTAACGTAAGAACCGTGCGTGTCTGGTCTTGTCTCAGACAGAGGCGAGAGATGGTTTCATGCAGACTGGGACGCCTAAATGCTCTGTTGTAAACATGGCGGTTCACGAGTGAAGTTGTCTCTCTGGCCTTTCTGTGGACGAATTCCAGGACCTACTGACACAATGTGGGCAAGTTTTGAAAGCTAAAACCTTCAATCGATGCGTTATTTTGCTGGTAGGACTGGGTGGCCCGACACTTATGAAAAAAACTATGAAATGAGAATCGGGAGTCTTCCCTTGTCATGGAATGGCAGAATTACCCAGAATTCTTTTTGGGCATGAGCGAGGCAACTTAAGAAGCACGAGACTGGCCCTCATCGAATGGTTGAAGCGCGGCCAGAGGAAATAATTTCTAGCCAGATACTCAGGAGTAGGCATGGTGTGTGCTGTTAACGTAGAGTTTGGATTTCTGAACAAGTTTTTATCATAGAAAATTCGCGACAAAGTTGTGCTTTCATTTCGCCGCTGTAATTCTCGTGTCAAAGAAACGGTATAATAATGTAAATAAGAGAATAACGATATTCATATTTGCAAATTACCTGTCCTCTTACTACGAAAGTCAAGCTCGACATCTCTATGCAATAAGCGCATTCAAAATTTCCTCGTATTACTTGATAAAAGTATGTGGCTTTGTTTGTTTTTTTGCTTTTTGTTTTGGAAAAAAGGGTTTTTCTGCTTATATGAAAAATACGTTTTCTCTCCCGTTCCCTTCTTATGTATGATCTTTGCGCAAATTACATTCTGTTCCTCAATAAACCTGGAACAACCAGTTATGGTCTTAGTTCTCTTTTTTCTTACCTATCAGCTAAGTTGCAGAATGCGCTACCTGATTTTATCCGTACCTATGAGTTTACTGGTTTTAAAAGAGAATACAGGGCCGCATTTTGTACAGCGGCTTTTCCTTTTAATGAATATACCTTTAAATATTATGTATTTAGTAAGTATCTGTATAATGCTAAGTATTTTAGCTGTAAATGTAATGTCTGGAAGATATTAGCTCCTGTAGTTATTCTGAAAAAGCTTACGACTGTATGTATGTTACCTTTAGGAGGGCGCATGCGCACATTTTGTAATCTGCGACTCCAGTGCTTACCATATGACAGATAAATGACTTTTCTCTTGAATATATAAGCCATCTAATTCTTACGCTATATTGACAAGGGCGGTTTGGAGCTGTGAGTAGGCGTGGGATTTGTCACATATGGTTTAGGGGCCGACATATCTCTCCCTCAATGCCGTACCGGGAGGCAAGGTCGGTAGCAGAAAGCAGCGAAGGGCCAACTGCGTCCAAAAGCGATCGCACGGGCCGAAATCCCGGGATGACTCGTTTGGTACGACGCTCCAGCGCCGGTGTCTGGAGGTACTGCGTTTTTCTCTCTTGTTCAAACATTCCGTCAGGGCATGCGCAAATGTTCTGGCTCTTCGATACCTACCCTACCAAAAAAAATTGAACATGCTGGTTTTTTTTTTTTTTTGTTTGTTTTTTGTACCAGCAATTGACATTTCAGTTGATTTTATAGGCATAAACGTAAGTAACGTAAGAACCGTGCGTGTCTGGTCTTGTCTCAGACAGAGGCGAGAGATGGTTTCATGCAGACTGGGACGCCTAAATGCTCTGTTGTAAACATGGCGGTTCACGAGTGAAGTTGTCTCTCTGGCCTTTCTGTGGACGAATTCCAGGACCTACTGACACAATGTGGGCAAGTTTTGAAAGCTAAAACCTTCAATCGATGCGTTATTTTGCTGGTAGGACTGGGTGGCCCGACACTTATGAAAAAAACTATGAAATGAGAATCGGGAGTCTTCCCTTGTCATGGAATGGCAGAATTACCCAGAATTCTTTTTGGGCATGAGCGAGGCAACTTAAGAAGCACGAGACTGGCCCTCATCGAATGGTTGAAGCGCGGCCAGAGGAAATAATTTCTAGCCAGATACTCAGGAGTAGGCATGGTGTGTGCTGTTAACGTAGAGTTTGGATTTCTGAACAAGTTTTTATCATAGAAAATTCGCGACAAAGTTGTGCTTTCATTTCGCCGCTGTAATTCTCGTGTCAAAGAAACGGTATAATAATGTAAATAAGAGAATAACGATATTCATATTTGCAAATTACCTGTCCTCTTACTACGAAAGTCAAGCTCGACATCTCTATGCAATAAGCGCATTCAAAATTTCCTCGTATTACTTGATAAAAGTATGTGGCTTTGTTTGTTTTTTTGCTTTTTGTTTTGGAAAAAAGGGTTTTTCTGCTTATATGAAAAATACGTTTTCTCTCCCGTTCCCTTCTTATGTATGATCTTTGCGCAAATTACATTCTGTTCCTCAATAAACCTGGAACAACCAGTTATGGTCTTAGTTCTCTTTTTCTTACCTATCAGCTAAGTTGCAGAATGCGCTACCTGATTTTATCCGTACCTATGAGTTTACTGGTTTTAAAAGAGAATACAGGGCCGCATTTTGTACAGCGGCTTTTCCTTTTAATGAATATACCTTTAAATATATGTATTTAGTAAGTATCTGTATAATGCTAAGTATTTTAGCTGTAAATGTAATGTCTGGAAGATATTAGCTCCTGTAGTTATTCTGAAAAAGCTTACGACTGTATGTATGTTACCTTTAGGAGGGCGCATGCGCACATTTTGTAATCTGCGACTCCAGTGCTTACCATATGACAGATAAATGACTTTTCTCTTGAATATATAAGCCATCTAATTCTTACGCTATATTGACAAGGGCGGTTTGGAGCTGTGAGTAGGCGTGGGATTTGTCACATATGGTTTAGGGGCCGACATATCTCTCCCTCAATGCCGTACCGGGAGGCAAGGTCGGTAGCAGAAAGCAGCGAAGGGCCAACTGCGTCCAAAAGCGATCGCACGGGCCGAAATCCCGGGATGACTCGTTTGGTACGACGCTCCAGCGCCGGTGTCTGGAGGTACTGCGTTTTTCTCTCTTGTTCAAACATTCCGTCAGGGCATGCGCAAATGTTCTGGCTCTTCGATACCTACCCTACCAAAAAAAATTGAACATGCTGGTTTTTTTTTTTTTTTGTTTGTTTTTGGTACCAGCAATTGAAATTTCAGTTGATTTATAGGCATAAACGTAAGTAACGTAAGAACCGTGCGTGTCTGGTCTTGTCTCAGACAGAGGCGAGAGATGGTTTCATGCAGACTGGGACGCCTAAATGCTCTGTTGTAAACATGGCGGTTCACGAGTGAAGTTGTCTCTCTGGCCTTTCTGTGGACGAATTCCAGGACCTACTGACACAATGTGGGCAAGTTTTGAAAGCTAAAACCTTCAATCGATGCGTTATTTGCTGGTAGGACTGGGTGGCCCGACACTTATGAAAAAAACTATGAAATGAGAATCGGGAGTCTTCCCTTGTCATGGAATGGCAGAATTACCCAGAATTCTTTTTGGGCATGAGCGAGGCCACTTAAGAAGCACGAGACTGGCCCTCATCGAATGGTTGAAGCGCGGCCAGAGGAAATGATTTCTAGCCAGATACTCAGGAGTAGGCATGGTGTGTGCTGTTAACGTAGAGTTTGGATTTCTGAACAAGTTTTTATCATAGAAAATTCGCGACAAAGTTGTGCTTTCATTTCGCCGCTGTAATTCTCGTGTCAAAGAAACGGTATAATAATGTAAATAAGAGAATAACGATATTCATATTTGCAAATTACCTGTCCTCTTACTACGAAAGTCAAGCTCGACATCTCTATGCAATAAGCGCATTCAAAATTTCCTCGTATTACTTGATAAAAGTATGTGGCTTTGTTTGTTTTTTTGCTTTTTGTTTTGGAAAAAAGGGTTTTTCTGCTTATATGAAAAATACGTTTTCTCTCCCGTTCCCTTCTTATGTATGATCTTTGCGCAAATTACATTCTGTTCCTCAATAAACCTGGAACAACCAGTTATGGTCTTAGTTCTTTTTCTTACCTATCAGCTAAGTTGCAGAATGCGCTACCTGATTTTATCCGTACCTATGAGTTTACTGGTTTTAAAAGAGAATACAGGGCCGCATTTTGTACAGCGGCTTTTCCTTTTAATGAATATACCTTTAAATATTATGTATTTAGTAAGTATCTGTATAATGCTAAGTATTTTAGCTGTAAATGTAATGTCTGGAAGATATTAGCTCCTGTAGTTATTCTGAAAAAGCTTACGACTGTATGTATGTTACCTTTAGGAGGGCGCATGCGCACATTTTGTAATCTGCGACTCCAGTGCTTACCATATGACAGATAAATGACTTTTCTCTTGAATATATAAGCCATCTAATTCTTACGCTATATTGACAAGGGCGGTTTGGAGCTGTGAGTAGGCGTGGGATTTGTCACATATGGTTTAGGGGCCGACATATCTCTCCCTCAATGCCGTACCGGGAGGCAAGGTCGGTAGCAGAAAGCAGCGAAGGGCCAACTGCGTCCAAAAGCGATCGCACGGGCCGAAATCCCGGGATGACTCGTTTGGTACGACGCTCCAGCGCCGGTGTCTGGAGGTACTGCGTTTTTCTCTCTTGTTCAAACATTCCGTCAGGGCATGCGCAAATGTTCTGGCTCTTCGATACCTACCGTACTAAAATTTTTTGTACTTGCTGGTTTTTTTTTTTTTTTTGTTTGTTTTTGTACCAGCAATTGACATTTCAGTTGACTTTATAGGCATAAACGTAAGTAACGTAAGAACCGTGCGTGTCTGGTCTTGTCTCAGACAGAGGCGAGAGATGGTTTCATGCAGACTGGGACGCCTAAATGCTCTGTTGTAAACATGGCGGTTCACGAGTGAAGTTGTCTCTCTGGCCTTTCTGTGACGAATTCCAGGACCTACTGACACAATGTGGGCAAGTTTTGAAAGCTAAACCTTCAATCGATGCGTTATTTTGCTGGTAGGACTGGGTGGCCCGACACTTATGAAAAAAACTATGAAATGAGAATCGGGAGTCTTCCCTTGTCATGGAATGGCAGAATTACCCAGAATTCTTTTTGGGCATGAGCGAGGCACCGAAGCACGAGATGGCCCTCATCGATGGTTGAAGCGCGGCCAGAGGAAAATGATTTCTAGCCAGGAGCTGTGAGTAGGCGTGGGATTTGTCACATATGGTTTAGGGGCCGACATATCTCTCCCTCAATGCCGTACCGGGAGGCAAGGTCGGTAGCAGAAAGCAGCGAAGGGCCAACTGCGTCCAAAAGCGATCGCACGGGCCGAAATCCCGGGATGACTCGTTTGGTACGACGCTCCAGCGCCGGTGTCTGGAGGTACTGCGTTTTTCTCTCTTGTTCAAACATTCCGTCAGCGCATGCGCAAATGTTCTGGCTCTTCGATACCTACCCTACTAAAAAAAATTGAACATGCTGGTTTTTTTTTTTTGTTGTTTGTTTTTTGTACCAGCAATTGACATTTCAGTTGACTTTATAGGCATAAACGTAAGTAACGTAAGAACCGTGCGTGTCTGGTCTTGTCTCAGACAGAGGCGAGAGATGGTTTCATGCAGACTGGGACGCCTAAATGCTCTGTTGTAAACATGGCGGTTCACGAGTGAAGTTGTCTCTCTGGCCTTTCTGTGGACGAATTCCAGGACCTACTGACACAATGTGGGCAAGTTTTGAAAGCTAAAACCTTCAATCGATGCGTTATTTTGCTGGTAGGACTGGGTGGCCCGACACTTATGAAAAAAACTATGAAATGAGAATCGGGAGTCTTCCCTTGTCATGGAATGGCAGAATTACCCAGAATTCTTTTTGGGCATGAGCGAGGCAACTTAAGAAGCACGAGACTGGCCCTCATCGAATGGTTGAAGCGCGGCCAGAGGAAATGATTTCTAGCCAGATACTCAGGAGTAGGCATGGTGTGTGCTGTTAACGTAGAGTTTGGATTTCTGAACAAGTTTTTATCATAGAAAATTCGCGACAAAGTTGTGCTTTCATTTCGCCGCTGTAATTCTCGTGTCAAAGAAACGGTATAATAATGTAAATAAGAGAATAACGATATTCATATTTGCAAATTACCTGTCCTCTTACTACGAAAGTCAAGCTCGACATCTCTATGCAATAAGCGCATTCAAAATTTCCTCGTATTACTTGATAAAAGTATGTGGCTTTGTTTGTTTTTTTGCTTTTTGTTTTGGAAAAAAGGGTTTTTCTGCTTATATGAAAAATACGTTTTCTCTCCCGTTCCCTTCTTATGTATGATCTTTGCGCAAATTACATTCTGTTCCTCAATAAACCTGGAACAACCAGTTATGGTCTTAGTTCTCTTTTTTCTTACCTATCAGCTAAGTTGCAGAATGCGCTACCTGATTTTATCCGTACCTATGAGTTTACTGGTTTTAAAAGAGAATACAGGGCCGCATTTTGTACAGCGGCTTTTCCTTTTAATGAATATATCTTTAAATATTATGTATTTAGTAAGTATCTGTATAATGCTAAGTATTTTAGCTGTAAATGTAATGTCTGGAAGATATTAGCTCCTGTAGTTATTCTGAAAAAGCTTACGACTGTATGTATGTTACCTTTAGGAGGGCGCATGCGCACATTTTGTAATCTGCGACTCCAGTGCTTACCATATGACAGATAAATGACTTTTCTCTTGAATATATAAGCCATCTAATTCTTACGCTATATTGACAAGGGCGGTTTGGAGCTGTGAGTAGGCGTGGGATTTGTCACATATGGTTTAGGGGCCGACATATCTCTCCCTCAATGCCGTACCGGGAGGCAAGGTCGGTAGCAGAAAGCAGCGAAGGGCCAACTGCGTCCAAAAGCGATCGCACGGGCCGAAATCCCGGGATGACTCGTTTGGTACGACGCTCCAGCGCCGGTGTCTGGAGGTACTGCGTTTTTCTCTCTTGTTCAAACATTCCGTCAGCGCATGCGCAAATGTTCTGGCTCTTCGATACCTACCCTACTAAAAAAAATTGAACATGCTGGTTTTTTTTTTTTTTTGTTGTTTGTTTTTTGTACCAGCAATTGACATTTCAGTTGATTTTATAGGCATAAACGTAAGTAACGTAAGAACCGTGCGTGTCTGGTCTTGTCTCAGACAGAGGCGAGAGATGGTTTCATGCAGACTGGGACGCCTAAATGCTCTGTTGTAAACATGGCGGTTCACGAGTGAAGTTGTCTCTCTGGCCTTTCTGTGGACGAATTCCAGGACCTACTGACACAATGTGGGCAAGTTTTGAAAGCTAAAACCTTCAATCGATGCGTTATTTTGCTGGTAGGACTGGGTGGCCCGACACTTATGAAAAAAACTATGAAATGAGAATCGGGAGTCTTCCCTTGTCATGGAATGGCAGAATTACCCAGAATTCTTTTTGGGCATGAGCGAGGCAACTTAAGAAGCACGAGACTGGCCCTCATCGAATGGTTGAAGCGCGGCCAGAGGAAATGATTTCTAGCCAGATACTCAGGAGTAGGCATGGTGTGTGCTGTTAACGTAGAGTTTGGATTTCTGAACAAGTTTTTATCATAGAAAATTCGCGACAAAGTTGTGCTTTCATTTCGCCGCTGTAATTCTCGTGTCAAAGAAACGGTATAATAATGTAAATAAGAGAATAACGATATTCATATTTGCAAATTACCTGTCCTCTTACTACGAAAGTCAAGCTCGACATCTCTATGCAATAAGCGCATTCAAAATTTCCTCGTATTACTTGATAAAAGTATGTGGCTTTGTTTGTTTTTTTGCTTTTTGTTTTGGAAAAAAGGGTTTTTCTGCTTATATGAAAAATACGTTTTCTCTCCCGTTCCCTTCTTATGTATGATCTTTGCGCAAATTACATTCTGTTCCTCAATAAACCTGGAACAACCAGTTATGGTCTTAGTTCTCTTTTTTCTTACCTATCAGCTAAGTTGCAGAATGCGCTACCTGATTTTATCCGTACCTATGAGTTTACTGGTTTTAAAAGAGAATACAGGGCCGCATTTTGTACAGCGGCTTTTCCTTTTAATGAATATATCTTTAAATATTATGTATTTAGTAAGTATCTGTATAATGCTAAGTATTTTAGCTGTAAATGTAATGTCTGGAAGATATTAGCTCCTGTAGTTATTCTGAAAAAGCTTACGACTGTATGTATGTTACCTTTAGGAGGGCGCATGCGCACATTTTGTAATCTGCGACTCCAGTGCTTACCATATGACAGATAAATGACTTTTCTCTTGAATATATAAGCCATCTAATTCTTACGCTATATTGACAAGGGCGGTTTGGAGCTGTGAGTAGGCGTGGGATTTGTCACATATGGTTTAGGGGCCGACATATCTCTCCCTCAATGCCGTACCGGGAGGCAAGGTCGGTAGCAGAAAGCAGCGAAGGGCCAACTGCGTCCAAAAGCGATCGCACGGGCCGAAATCCCGGGATGACTCGTTTGGTACGACGCTCCAGCGCCGGTGTCTGGAGGTACTGCGTTTTTCTCTCTTGTTCAAACATTCCGTCAGCGCATGCGCAAATGTTCTGGCTCTTCGATACCTACCCTACTAAAAAAAATTGAACATGCTGGTTTTTTTTTTTTTTGTTGTTTGTTTTTTGTACCAGCAATTGACATTTCAGTTGACTTTATAGGCATAAACGTAAGTAACGTAAGAACCGTGCGTGTCTGGTCTTGTCTCAGACAGAGGCGAGAGATGGTTTCATGCAGACTGGGACGCCTAAATGCTCTGTTGTAAACATGGCGGTTCACGAGTGAAGTTGTCTCTCTGGCCTTTCTGTGGACGAATTCCAGGACCTACTGACACAATGTGGGCAAGTTTTGAAAGCTAAAACCTTCAATCGATGCGTTATTTTGCTGGTAGGACTGGGTGGCCCGACACTTATGAAAAAAACTATGAAATGAGAATCGGGAGTCTTCCCTTGTCATGGAATGGCAGAATTACCCAGAATTCTTTTTGGGCATGAGCGAGGCAACTTAAGAAGCACGAGACTGGCCCTCATCGAATGGTTGAAGCGCGGCCAGAGGAAATGATTTCTAGCCAGATACTCAGGAGTAGGCATGGTGTGTGCTGTTAACGTAGAGTTTGGATTTCTGAACAAGTTTTTATCATAGAAAATTCGCGACAAAGTTGTGCTTTCATTTCGCCGCTGTAATTCTCGTGTCAAAGAAACGGTATAATAATGTAAATAAGAGAATAACGATATTCATATTTGCAAATTACCTGTCCTCTTACTACGAAAGTCAAGCTCGACATCTCTATGCAATAAGCGCATTCAAAATTTCCTCGTATTACTTGATAAAAGTATGTGGCTTTGTTTGTTTTTTTGCTTTTTGTTTTGGAAAAAAGGGTTTTTCTGCTTATATGAAAAATACGTTTTCTCTCCCGTTCCCTTCTTATGTATGATCTTTGCGCAAATTACATTCTGTTCCTCAATAAACCTGGAACAACCAGTTATGGTCTTAGTTCTCTTTTTTCTTACCTATCAGCTAAGTTGCAGAATGCGCTACCTGATTTTATCCGTACCTATGAGTTTACTGGTTTTAAAAGAGAATACAGGGCCGCATTTTGTACAGCGGCTTTTCCTTTTAATGAATATATCTTTAAATATTATGTATTTAGTAAGTATCTGTATAATGCTAAGTATTTTAGCTGTAAATGTAATGTCTGGAAGATATTAGCTCCTGTAGTTATTCTGAAAAAGCTTACGACTGTATGTATGTTACCTTTAGGAGGGCGCATGCGCACATTTTGTAATCTGCGACTCCAGTGCTTACCATATGACAGATAAATGACTTTTCTCTTGAATATATAAGCCATCTAATTCTTACGCTATATTGACAAGGGCGGTTTGGAGCTGTGAGTAGGCGTGGGATTTGTCACATATGGTTTAGGGGCCGACATATCTCTCCCTCAATGCCGTACCGGGAGGCAAGGTCGGTAGCAGAAAGCAGCGAAGGGCCAACTGCGTCCAAAAGCGATCGCACGGGCCGAAATCCCGGGATGACTCGTTTGGTACGACGCTCCAGCGCCGGTGTCTGGAGGTACTGCGTTTTTCTCTCTTGTTCAAACATTCCGTCAGCGCATGCGCAAATGTTCTGGCTCTTCGATACCTACCCTACTAAAAAAAATTGAACATGCTGGTTTTTTTTTTTTTTTGTTGTTTGTTTTTTGTACCAGCAATTGACATTTCAGTTGATTTTATAGGCATAAACGTAAGTAACGTAAGAACCGTGCGTGTCTGGTCTTGTCTCAGACAGAGGCGAGAGATGGTTTCATGCAGACTGGGACGCCTAAATGCTCTGTTGTAAACATGGCGGTTCACGAGTGAAGTTGTCTCTCTGGCCTTTCTGTGGACGAATTCCAGGACCTACTGACACAATGTGGGCAAGTTTTGAAAGCTAAAACCTTCAATCGATGCGTTATTTTGCTGGTAGGACTGGGTGGCCCGACACTTATGAAAAAAACTATGAAATGAGAATCGGGAGTCTTCCCTTGTCATGGAATGGCAGAATTACCCAGAATTCTTTTTGGGCATGAGCGAGGCAACTTAAGAAGCACGAGACTGGCCCTCATCGAATGGTTGAAGCGCGGCCAGAGGAAATGATTTCTAGCCAGATACTCAGGAGTAGGCATGGTGTGTGCTGTTAACGTAGAGTTTGGATTTCTGAACAAGTTTTTATCATAGAAAATTCGCGACAAAGTTGTGCTTTCATTTCGCCGCTGTAATTCTCGTGTCAAAGAAACGGTATAATAATGTAAATAAGAGAATAACGATATTCATATTTGCAAATTACCTGTCCTCTTACTACGAAAGTCAAGCTCGACATCTCTATGCAATAAGCGCATTCAAAATTTCCTCGTATTACTTGATAAAAGTATGTGGCTTTGTTTGTTTTTTTGCTTTTTGTTTTGGAAAAAAGGGTTTTTCTGCTTATATGAAAAATACGTTTTCTCTCCCGTTCCCTTCTTATGTATGATCTTTGCGCAAATTACATTCTGTTCCTCAATAAACCTGGAACAACCAGTTATGGTCTTAGTTCTCTTTTTTCTTACCTATCAGCTAAGTTGCAGAATGCGCTACCTGATTTTATCCGTACCTATGAGTTTACTGGTTTTAAAAGAGAATACAGGGCCGCATTTTGTACAGCGGCTTTTCCTTTTAATGAATATATCTTTAAATATTATGTATTTAGTAAGTATCTGTATAATGCTAAGTATTTTAGCTGTAAATGTAATGTCTGGAAGATATTAGCTCCTGTAGTTATTCTGAAAAAGCTTACGACTGTATGTATGTTACCTTTAGGAGGGCGCATGCGCACATTTTGTAATCTGCGACTCCAGTGCTTACCATATGACAGATAAATGACTTTTCTCTTGAATATATAAGCCATCTAATTCTTACGCTATATTGACAAGGGCGGTTTGGAGCTGTGAGTAGGCGTGGGATTTGTCACATATGGTTTAGGGGCCGACATATCTCTCCCTCAATGCCGTACCGGGAGGCAAGGTCGGTAGCAGAAAGCAGCGAAGGGCCAACTGCGTCCAAAAGCGATCGCACGGGCCGAAATCCCGGGATGACTCGTTTGGTACGACGCTCCAGCGCCGGTGTCTGGAGGTACTGCGTTTTTCTCTCTTGTTCAAACATTCCGTCAGCGCATGCGCAAATGTTCTGGCTCTTCGATACCTACCCTACTAAAAAAAATTGAACATGCTGGTTTTTTTTTTTTTTTTGTTGTTTGTTTTTTGTACCAGCAATTGACATTTCAGTTGATTTTATAGGCATAAACGTAAGTAACGTAAGAACCGTGCGTGTCTGGTCTTGTCTCAGACAGAGGCGAGAGATGGTTTCATGCAGACTGGGACGCCTAAATGCTCTGTTGTAAACATGGCGGTTCACGAGTGAAGTTGTCTCTCTGGCCTTTCTGTGGACGAATTCCAGGACCTACTGACACAATGTGGGCAAGTTTTGAAAGCTAAAACCTTCAATCGATGCGTTATTTTGCTGGTAGGACTGGGTGGCCCGACACTTATGAAAAAAACTATGAAATGAGAATCGGGAGTCTTCCCTTGTCATGGAATGGCAGAATTACCCAGAATTCTTTTTGGGCATGAGCGAGGCAACTTAAGAAGCACGAGACTGGCCCTCATCGAATGGTTGAAGCGCGGCCAGAGGAAATGATTTCTAGCCAGATACTCAGGAGTAGGCATGGTGTGTGCTGTTAACGTAGAGTTTGGATTTCTGAACAAGTTTTTATCATAGAAAATTCGCGACAAAGTTGTGCTTTCATTTCGCCGCTGTAATTCTCGTGTCAAAGAAACGGTATAATAATGTAAATAAGAGAATAACGATATTCATATTTGCAAATTACCTGTCCTCTTACTACGAAAGTCAAGCTCGACATCTCTATGCAATAAGCGCATTCAAAATTTCCTCGTATTACTTGATAAAAGTATGTGGCTTTGTTTGTTTTTTTGCTTTTTGTTTTGGAAAAAAGGGTTTTTCTGCTTATATGAAAAATACGTTTTCTCTCCCGTTCCCTTCTTATGTATGATCTTTGCGCAAATTACATTCTGTTCCTCAATAAACCTGGAACAACCAGTTATGGTCTTAGTTCTCTTTTTTCTTACCTATCAGCTAAGTTGCAGAATGCGCTACCTGATTTTATCCGTACCTATGAGTTTACTGGTTTTAAAAGAGAATACAGGGCCGCATTTTGTACAGCGGCTTTTCCTTTTAATGAATATATCTTTAAATATTATGTATTTAGTAAGTATCTGTATAATGCTAAGTATTTTAGCTGTAAATGTAATGTCTGGAAGATATTAGCTCCTGTAGTTATTCTGAAAAAGCTTACGACTGTATGTATGTTACCTTTAGGAGGGCGCATGCGCACATTTTGTAATCTGCGACTCCAGTGCTTACCATATGACAGATAAATGACTTTTCTCTTGAATATATAAGCCATCTAATTCTTACGCTATATTGACAAGGGCGGTTTGGAGCTGTGAGTAGGCGTGGGATTTGTCACATATGGTTTAGGGGCCGACATATCTCTCCCTCAATGCCGTACCGGGAGGCAAGGTCGGTAGCAGAAAGCAGCGAAGGGCCAACTGCGTCCAAAAGCGATCGCACGGGCCGAAATCCCGGGATGACTCGTTTGGTACGACGCTCCAGCGCCGGTGTCTGGAGGTACTGCGTTTTTCTCTCTTGTTCAAACATTCCGTCAGCGCATGCGCAAATGTTCTGGCTCTTTGATACCTACCCTACTAAAAAAAATTGAACATGCTGGTTTTTTTTTTTTTTGTTGTTTGTTTTTTGTACCAGCAATTGACATTTCAGTTGATTTTATAGGCATAAACGTAAGTAACGTAAGAACCGTGCGTGTCTGGTCTTGTCTCAGACAGAGGCGAGAGATGGTTTCATGCAGACTGGGACGCCTAAATGCTCTGTTGTAAACATGGCGGTTCACGAGTGAAGTTGTCTCTCTGGCCTTTCTGTGGACGAATTCCAGGACCTACTGACACAATGTGGGCAAGTTTTGAAAGCTAAAACCTTCAATCGATGCGTTATTTTGCTGGTAGGACTGGGTGGCCCGACACTTATGAAAAAAACTATGAAATGAGAATCGGGAGTCTTCCCTTGTCATGGAATGGCAGAATTACCCAGAATTCTTTTTGGGCATGAGCGAGGCAACTTAAGAAGCACGAGACTGGCCCTCATCGAATGGTTGAAGCGCGGCCAGAGGAAATGATTTCTAGCCAGATACTCAGGAGTAGGCATGGTGTGTGCTGTTAACGTAGAGTTTGGATTTCTGAACAAGTTTTTATCATAGAAAATTCGCGACAAAGTTGTGCTTTCATTTCGCCGCTGTAATTCTCGTGTCAAAGAAACGGTATAATAATGTAAATAAGAGAATAACGATATTCA
>NC_090874.1:49788884-49826384 GCF_036669935.1 Montipora foliosa | reverse complement strand
AGTGTGTATACACTCATTATAGATAGCCAGCTACGCAGGCTAATTTGACCTCGGACCGAAATTTCCGATTTTTTTGGCCAAATGTAAGCACCCCTTAGCCTCGTGTCGAGACGAATTGTCGAGACGTGTCCACAGTACAGTGTCATACTGTACCCGAGTATGATATACCTTTCGACCGTTCGACCGCATGCAATGTGCATGCGTTCTGTACGTACTACGGTGTGATAGGGTGTAATTCTGCTTATTACAGACATGAAATTACTGAAAACAGGGCACAATTGGAGATGGCTCGTTTGGCTCGGCAGTAGATGAAAGAACGAGGCATATAAATATTGGCGTGTGTTTTACTAATAGACTGTTGGTTCGTTTGGCTCTAGAGTCACTAGATGTGGCCCTGAATTATTAAGTTTAGCCTTTGATCGCTTGATTTCCTGGGTTGTCTGGGTTGCTTTCTTTCCTCAGAAAAGAGCAACGCTCTAACGGCGGGAAAAATAGTAATGAAAATTAGGTTGGGAGCGACTGCGAGAGAGCTGGGGCTAATCAAGTTTCCAATGTTTCCCATAGCTCTTTGCAAGCCTATTAACCACGCTTCTTTCTTCCGACATGTTTTCTTGATGCAGTATATTGCGGGTTTTTTCTTCTTTTTGGGGACCTTTTTGCTCATTAGTCATCCTTTGTAATGGTGTATATTCATAACTGAGGTTTAAGGATGGACTCAAGTGAAGAAGGTGTTAGAAATGGTGCAAATGGACGACGTGTCAGCTCAGATCTCAAGGTGCTGTATATATTGAGGGCGCAAATAATTGATTTCATTCCTGTTTTTTCCCACCCTAACAGGGACGAATCTCATAGGTAGCCGTCCCAAATTGATTCTGACGCCGTACTTCACATGAACTTAAAACACTGATATAGATTGCAGGCGCGCAATGTCGCTCTAAGTCGAAGTGTCGTTTTATTGCGTTCTTCATGTATACCCCAGCTACGTTAGTTTAGCTTTCCTAAGTAGTGTTACGTTATATTTTCTACACAGAACAGATCATTTAAAAAATGGCTGTGAAATTCATGCATTCAGTTGGTTTTAAAGTTAAGTGGTAATATGATCAAAAATCACTTGTTTTTTTCCTTCAAATTTTGAAAGTGTGTTTGCTCAACACCTGACAGGCAAAATTTTGAGCTTTGATTTTTATCCAAAGGCTGTTTACTTTAAGTTTTGGAATTTATGGGCTGCCATTAGTCACATTTAAAACTGACCGACTGGACCTCCAAGAGTTGGATCCATGGAAAAGTGACATCATTTACTCACTAGCTATTTCAGCATGTGAATGCAGCTTATTATATGTTCACTCTATTTGGGAAACGGGGTATTAAGGTGAATTTAGAAAACAATGTTTTAACACGTTTAATCTGCTTTGTCCAAAAGCATGGAAATGCTTTTTGTATGAATTTAAACAGATTTTTAAAACATTTAAACAACCGGCTCGAATGTGCTGCAATATTTCATTTTGTATGGTGGAACGTAAGCTAATTTAGTTGTATGTGAAGGAATAAATTACTTGTTCTGTTGTATGAAATGCCAAGATTAGGTTGTCTTCCAACCCACTGTGTCAAAATTATCAATTCACTACCAACTTACCTTTTGCCTTTTGGTTTTCTACATGCAAAAAATTGTCTTGCAGTAAATCACATTCAATCTGTAATATAGTTTTTGCTGTGAGCGCCTGACTGACTTTTATAGCCTTCTTGCAGTGCAAGAATGTCGTGCTATCAATAACAGCAACCATATAATTAGCACACTACACAGAAATGATGCGGTTTTAGAGTCGTCCTATGAATGGAGCAAGCAGTCGCATTTGAGCCTACGGAATATGCAGTTTTCATGTTGAACACAAGAGCCAACAATATTGCTCAAAGAAACACGGACCACCCAGTGACACTTCAAAATGTTTCTATATCGATGTATCGGGGTCTTTGATGTCATTTTCTCCTCGATTGAGCTCTCTCAAAGTTTTAAAGTTGGTAATGGTGAACCATTTAATAGAAAATTTCCGGTTAAAATAAACAGGTGTCTTTTTGAAATGAAGGATTAAAACATAGGTCACGTAGTGTTTAGTTAACCCAATGACTCCTGGGGGTTCCCCATTGACAAGTAAAATCATATGGTGTTAGACAGAGTAAAATACTAAGTATGGCCAGTTTAGGGGTGAATGGGTTAATATAGTTTTGAAATCCAAAGAAAAAGAAGCAAAAAATCATAATAATTATTATAGATTTTTTGGTCACAGTAGCACTTTAAGAAGTAAACAAGAGCTTTCTGCTTTTAAATCTTGTTTCAATTACAACAGCTAAAGACAATTTAAAAAATAATGTAACAAAGGAATTCTAGCCTGCGTCGCAGACAGAAAAAAACACCGGTATACTCAGTCTGTGCAGTGGCTCCCGAAAGCTTGTTCAGACACCCTGCAGGTTTGGAGGGAATTCGTGTATCCCTTTCTGATTGGCTAGATTCTTATGCTCTTTGTGATTCGATGTTTACTTACATTATACTTGACACATCACGCATCCATCATTTGCTTGACAGAAAAAGACTAGTGCTTAATTGCATTTCAAGAGCCAGAAGGGTAAAAGGCAATGTTAAATTCTTTTGTATATTGCAATATTAAACTTGTTGCCCATAGATGAGCTTGGGGAAGGTGCCTATGAAAGCAGGTGGTGGTGTCAAGTGAAATGTGAGCCTCGAGCAGGGTGCGCGGGTATCAATGGCAACCCAGAGAGCGGCAACCATAATTTCTTAAGAATTAGACCATGCTAAGATGTAGTTGATATGTGCGTATGCTAAGATAATACTGATACATTTATAAATCATCATATACATGTATGTAACAAATTCTGTAGTTTTGTTTGAAAATGGTGTAAATATGTGGAATAATAAAATAAGCACACAAAGCCTTCTTCCCTCCAAGGTGCTTGGAAAGGGCAAATGGCCCGTGAACAAGGGGTGACGTGGCCTGCGCCAGATCCCAAACCCATCTAAGCACCTTCCCGTAGCCTTAATGAAGTGGGTCCACCTGAGGACCAAACAAGCTGTACATCTACACCTAGCTGCACAAGGAAGCCATAAAATTATAGGACCCCCAAATCCACAGGGCCACCGGAACTGAGGGGTGCGTTGGACTGAATGCATGAATCAAGGCCCAGAATGTGCGAAGGGCAACCCTAGCATAATGGCTGCACGATCCGCAAGGTCTACAGACACATCTCTGCATGTGGTCGCCTCCCACAAGCTGTGACGAAGAAGGCCAGATATATACCACCAGCTTCAGGAACCAGTGGCATCAGGTGTCAAATGAGGGGAGAGTGAAGCCAATGTCTCAGATGGTGTTTGAATATACACGAATGACTGATAAGCATTGCTAGACCAACGACCCAAGGCTTGAATGAGGTGGTCAGGGATGCCACGACGAGCTGTCACTCTGGCCGCACCAATACGAAAACTGTTGCTGGAGAAGTTCCCTGGGACTCTGGCGCATACCAAAATCTCCCTGTTCCAACTGGTAAGGATAGCACCAGATAGTGGCCAACCATCCTGAAAGGAAGAGTGGGCCACCGGAATTACCTGAACTACCAAATATGCCATGACTGCCTGGAGAGCACAGAGAGGAAAGCTTCACCTGCCAATGTGGATGAAGCAACCTTTACGAAATTGGCCGGTCATGGACGCTTTAATCCTCACTCGCAAGCAGGCAGGATGGGAGTCTGAGTCTACTGGAATGCCCTGAATACCCAGGAAAGAGCGTGGGATGGGAGAAACTGGCCAGATTGGGAAGTTTAAATGCAGCCAGTGGCAAGAAACGTAATTAAGCCAGAGTACATGCATGACTTTTCTCCAGTAGTGTGAAAGTGATCTCACCAGAAAGGTAGCAAACAAGCTTAAGGTGCATTTGTTGGCAAGGGGTGCCACTGGGATGCAGTTTGCCCACTTGAGCACAAAGGTTGATGAAATTCCTCTAGCTAGGCGAGTAAGATCTGCAAGTGGAAGTAGCCAAGCCCTGAACCAAAAAGAAGTCGCACTGTTGCCCTAGGGATGGCTTATCAATTCCTCCAACAGGTGAGGTGGGATAGACACTGATAGCGACTGGGCCTCTGGCGCCAGCCTCCTGAACTCCTTCCAATGAAAGTGGGACAGTGCATTAGCAACACTGTTCTGAATCCCAGAAATCTGCTGGGAGGGGAAGAAAAACTTGAAATGCACAGCAGATGCAAGAAGATGGTGAGACAAACGCATCCAGCCAGGGATCTTGGATGTTCTGGAGTTGAGGATGGTACACTACTGCCTCATTATCGAGATGGAAAAGAATGTGACACCTTGCCCATTAAGCCACTGACTCCCGTGGGTTCCCCATTGACGATTAAAGTCTGGCCGGTTTAGGCCGGTTTGGATGTTAAAGGGTTAAGGGCCCCACAAATGAGCGGCAACAACAACCGGAACAACACCTTGTATGCAATGGACTGAGAGGTGCGGGAGTTCGTCCAGGAGCCATTGCATCATTCTCCCCTGAAGTAAGCACCAACTGAAGCCACCACTGGCAATCTCAGAGCACAAAGCTGGAAGATGAATGACCTGAGCGACAGAATCCAATTCAATGCCCAGTACCACCAAGTGAGAGGAAGAGCTGATGCACAGTTTGTCGGGATGGAGAGGTAGCCCTAACAATCTGCAAACTGCCAACAAAATGGCCATATTATTGTCTGCACATTGACTGGAATCTGGAGGGCTGCAGTGGTAATGAAGTCGTCAAAATAGTGCATCAGGTTAAAGATATTAGAAAATTAATTTAAGAAACAGCAACGGCTACAACTACGACATAGCCACAAAACAGTAACATCATTGGTTAAAAGAGCATAAATAATCATGCTTCACGTGTAGCACGGATTTTAGCAAGTATGTTTGTGGTCCTCTGCATAACGACGGCGTGAAATCACCAAATTTGAGGTTTTGACGACAACATAAGCATGCAACAGAGAATCTTTCATTCTCTGTTTTCACTCTGTAACCGACCGTACCAATTTAATTTTAGGATATTTCGCCCATATTGTAGGACGTCAACAAGACTTAATAATCGAGAAAGACTTATGATAGAGCCAAGTTATATATTTTGAGGTGACATTTTCTTCTACCATCGCCATCATAGATTTTAAATTCCCTATTGTGAGCATGACAGAGTATCCACTCCATGTTGACTACAGAATTGAAGATAAAGGGGCGCCGAGGGGAGACCAAGGGGTAAAGCTAAATCCATGTAGGGTAATAGCCGTTCTGTCACTTCAAGCCAAGAGATATTGATCTGAGGGATGGACGGCTATGTTGCAATAAGGGGAGGGGCGGGAAGAGAAAAAGGACCCTCCTGAGGGAGACCTTATTATCCAGATGGCAGTCAATGACATCTGCATGCTGCTTAGCTGAAGGATTGTTCATAGTTGCAGACTTCAATTTCCTGGAGTGGTGAAACCCCAATGTATTTGAAGCCGTAGCCCTTAGGCAAATTAGTGTTTAAATCTGAACGCATTCATTTGATTTTGACATTTCCCAATGTGCAGCAACCAATCAGAAGCGAGATGAAACCACAAGCTAATTACAGTTGCTTGTTGCCATTGCTTATTACCATTGCTTGTGCGTGACTGGCTTTTTATTTGAAACAATATCATTTCATAAATATTTCTAGTGTTCACAGTTTCCAGATATCACAGTAAAAAATATATTTCTACACCCACGAATTTCCTGCAGCAAGGGCTTTTGAATGCTCTTTCCCACCTTTCAGCTTCATTTCAAGAGTAAAAGGATTGAACGATTTGTTCAGTGAGTAAATGTCCAATCACAGAGTGGGTAAGAATCTAGCCAATCCAATAGGGAAAGACAAATCCCTACAAAACTATGGTTTATCACAACAGGTTTTTGGGAGCCATTGTGCACACGGACTATGTCTAGGTTTTTTACCTAGGTTTCAAGTTACATGTACATGTCTGGTTGCATGGAGGCTAAGGAATTCATAACACACAGGAGAAATCAAAGTGTGAATTGCATCATCAGAATTTACAGTTATTAACAACTATCTATGCAGGTGTCTCCCTAGTTTTCAGTGCAACAGTTATGGCACCTTTTCAAACCGGTAAAGCAATTGGTTAATGTTGGACCTTCTGCAAAGGATAAGTGACTTCTGAGCATTCGCAGGCGGTAATAAGTGCTCTTCCAAGCGGTAAATTTTACCGGTTACTGCCTGATAAGGAGAACCCTGTCTATGTCCATTCAAATGTCCCCTTTAACCTTTGCAATCCTGAGAGTGAGACTTCAGATTTTACTCTCTAATGCCAGATGATTTCACTCTTCTAATGTTGCTTGGCTTGGAAAGTGTGAATACACATTCCAAGAATAAAATTGGTGAGAATGATGTGGATAGTGATTTGATAACTTTGGCCAGCTGCTGGCTATTTAGATTCTTTCGTTTAAAAAATGAAGCAACTTTTTGGCAACAATAATATTATTTGAAATGAACTTTTTGCAGCAAAGGGGCGTAGCTTATAAAAATAATATTTATTAGTGCTAAAGAAGAGAACCCTTGATATTCAACTCTGAGGCCAAAGGAAATTCAAATGGGAGGATGTCCTTACCTGTAAAATTTAATAAGTGCCTCAGATTTCTAAGGGTAACATTTTGAACCATTTATCTTGGCATTCATTTAAATGGCATTGTCTTTTTTCTGTAAAGGATGGCACAGTCACTTTTTGGAGTAAAACTGAACGTGGAATCAAGGCAGAAATGCGGTTGCAGAATCATCCCTTTGACACTGAATCTTGGGGAGTCTTGATCCGGGAGGCACAGGTACCATTCATTAAAACTGGCAATGGCTGAGTCATAGCTGTAATCATGTTATTTCCTGACTTTTCAGGTTATCAAAATTTGTAAATCATTTTATTGTAATTGAGTCAATTAAAACATAAGCAGTTTTAAAGATTTGAGACATTTTGCTACTGCTGTTCAATTTTGTAGATTCCTCATAGTACCGAAATTGTGTACCTGGAAAAACCATTGAATTTTGAATTGTTGTTGTCCACGCAGTAAATTTAGTATCCACAGGAAAAAAGGGGGCCAAAGAAACTAAGTTCTCAAGAAAAATAGCAAAATTATCAGAAATTGGCCTTGTCCATTACTAACCATCAAAATTGACTTCTGTCATAGAATACTCCATTGGATACATCAAGAGTGCTATGTGAAAAGCTTGTTAGACGATTCCCAAATGCTGGCCGTTACTGGAGATTGTACATTGAGCAAGAGGTTTTTAGAATTTGTAGTTCTTAAAAGAAATGCTAGACCTATCTTTAATAGTGATTTAGGGATATCTTTAAAGCCCATCAAACCTCAAAATATTTTTTTGTTTAAATCACCATAACACATATTGTGCCTTTCTCCTGAAGTTTCATTTTTGATGGGCAACACAAGTTGTGCAATTGCTTAAGTGAACAAAGCTGGTTTTCTTTTGTGTGAGATCCAAGCTAGTGACAAGCATGGGTTCATCCCGGAGATGACATCACAAGCTGCAGAATTTCCCGTTTTCAAAGACTTCATTTCGAATTAGTTTGCGACACCTTGAGGAATTACCTGTTCTTCTCATTGGCTTGGTCATGGCTCAAAGGATTGCTTGTTTTGCAAACTTTTCAGATCATATTGTGCCTTAATTGAAAGTTAAATTTTTCGGAGAAGTTGGCAAATTATGTTTGCTGTGGGAGAAAATGTTTGTTTTTGTAAAAGCTACATTATTTTGAGGTGAGGTGTACTTTTTAGTCCAAATCTTTCACTTTTCAAAAAGTCCATTCAAGCAGAGATTTCTTGTCTTATTGAGTGGCAGTTAGGAGTGAAAATTGTGATGACTTTGTGCTCTTCCTAAGAAAGGGGTGTTTAAAAAGCGCTAGTTTACATGGGAGTTACACACAAACTTTACTTTGAAGTGTGGTTGGAGTCTCGGTGAAATTGCTTCACTGTCAGTGAGTTCACGAGAGAATTACACTAGTTAGTGTAATGATTCTTTCAATTGATACCTAAAGGTAGGCAGAACAAGAGTGAACATAGCAATATTGACAATTTGATATAATTAATTTGTTTTTATATACTTAAATTCTTTGTTGATTTGCCCATTTAGGGCACAATAAAAAGGGTCTTTTAGAATATTGTTTCTGTGCTATCTCTGAACAGAGATTGGTTGTCCAAAACTCTTTGTGATGACTGGTGTTGACATTAATTGTGTGCAGTGTGGTTATTTCTGTCTCCAGTGTGTATATTTTATTCTACTTAATGTTATTGCCAGATTTGCTGTCTAGTTGATTTCTGAACTCTTTATTCTTGTCCATTGTGAAAACCCAACTGCAGTCAATAATTATCACATACACTGTAATTGTATCTATTTTGCGGACTGCAAATTAGCGCCTTAAGTTCATCTCCTGATGCTCAAAATTATTTCTTAAGAAAAATGGTATATGCCTGTGTTATAATGGGAACTTGCTGGTGTATCAACAGTTGCGAAGAGTTTGCAATGGGAAAACCCAATTTCCATTTGAAAAAGTGATCATTTCACTGGGTTTTCTAGGGCACTTAGCAAATATGCCACTCTATCTTTAGCACTCAATTCTACGGTAAATAACCCACACTTTTCTCTTTGAAAACAGTATTTGAGCTCTTCAATGACACACAAAGACATCTCCTTATCAAAGAAGACAAGAATGTCTACCCAAGTGCAAATTTCAAATTTATTGTGGTCTAAAAGTGGCAGCATAGTTCAAAGGAGCTGCCTTTCTGTGTTCCAAATTAATCCTCTTTGTTTTGTTGGATAACTTTTCGTTTAAAAGCACATTTAAGTGGAAGAAAAAAATGACGTAAGTTTCTGTTGCAGACCTTGTGATCAAGCTGTGGGGAATTCTTCTTTAAAAGCTTCTCACTGCATACTAACAGAAAGGAAAATGATAAAGAATCAATTCCTCTGAGACTGGCACATGATCTGAAACAGGCAATGCTTTGATAACTGGTGTAGTCCTACGAACACGACACCTGTGATTTTTTTTGCACTATGGCAGTAGGGTTATTTAAAACCTAGCACTTCAAGGGGAAGCTTGAAATAGCAAAATAGAGGTTGATGTTTCGGGGTTTGGAGGAGGAAACTAAAATGACTGCTCCATGAAGGGGTTCTTGGAAGGGGGTGGCATGAATGTGGCCATTGTGCTACATGTATTTCCTTCAACAGCAACTTTGTTCCAAATGTTCTCTTAGGTAATTGGTGAGACCTTTGTCATACTGCTTGGGTAATGTTGTAATGGATGCCAGCATCCCATCCAATATTTTACAGAAACTAGGTGAAAGAGAGGGCTCAGCTTGTGGAAAGCAATAATATATTCTGCCTTGCTATTGAGTGCCTTTGCATCAGCCTTGATTTGATGTTGCAGGGCAGACCTTTACTTTGCAGTTTACCAGTGGTTTCAATAAGTACAGACAGCTGGCAAAATGCATCTGCTACTTGACTTGGAGAATTTGGCTACTTTTTTCCGTTAATTCCTTCAAATTAATGTAAAAATAAAATTCACTTTGACAACAATGATAATGGCTATTTGGTTCCTCTACTCACACCAGCCGCAAACTTCAAACTTTTTTGAAACCGAGTTTACGAAGGCTTTGCTCCCAATTCAGTTTTAATTAAATGTCATCAAATTTTGTATGTAAATTATGGTTAAGAGTTCCAGTTCAAGGCATACCCCTCAAATTTAATTGATTCCCTACGGCCCAATGGGATTTGAGGTACATGCATAAGCTGAGCTGTTATGTTACATCAGTTAAAAAGATAGCGTTTTGACTTAATTAGGTAGTGACAGAAACACATGAACCTTGAAGTGTGTAACGTGCAACTCTTTTCCTTGGAACAAAGCTGGAATTATAGGACACCAATTTTATACCCAAAATGTGGACAAAAATAAGATCGAAGCTGCACACATGGAAAAATGCACGAGCTACATTACATCCAAATAAGGAGATTCTTAAACTCGAAAAAACCCAGCTCTTGACCAGAGTTAAATGAGTCAAAGTCATGAGCGTCTTGTAATAAGCAAAGCTTATTTTGCACTGGGTGAGAGGGCAGCCTTAAGAAGTAACAAAGGGAATGAAGGTTAATGTTTGGCTTGAACAAAAATTAATGATCTATTCCTTATATTATTAATTATTAAATTATTGCTGACCATGTTGATTAAAGGTTGAAGTTTGAAGCTTTGGACACTCACTAAAATAACATAAATATATTTCTCTCAGTTCGAGCCTCTTCAATGTTAGTAGAACAGTATGTAAATCAAACTAAGTTATCCACAGTACCAAGGTCGCTCTGGGAATTCGCACATAGTTCCATTCAGTTCTTGTGTTCATCAGCTGTGAAGCGGGAATTTTTCTAATTCTGACCGCCTCTGCTATCTGCCTTGCCATAGGGTCACTTCTGTAACTACCGGTAACGTTCATGCTGAAATCGTGTGCTATCCCGCCGTGTTTTTCCATGCAATGCCTCAATAGTGCAGATTCTTCCTGTTTTCCCGCCAAAAGTCTCAGGTGTTGTTTCCTCGAATGTAAGCAGGAAGACAGGAGGAATCTGCACTGTGGAGGCATTGTGAGGAAAAACACGGCGGGATAGAACAGGATTTCAGCATGAACGTTACCTGTAGTTACAGAGGTGACTCTATGGTAAGGCAGATAGCAGAGGTGGTCAGACTTACAAAAATTCCTGCTGCACAGCTGATGAACACAAGAACTGAATGGAACTATGTGCGAATTCCCAGGGCTACCTTGGTTGAATGATTGTTTTGTTTGTACCATGGAAAACTTAGTTTGATTTACATACTGTTCTACTAACATTGAAGAGCCTCGAACTGAGCGAAATATATTTGTTATATGTTATTTTCGTGAGTGTCCAAAGCTTCAAACTTCAAACTTTAATCAGCATGGTCAACATTTCGAAGGCTTTGCTGGCGTCAACATATGAAATTAGTGGAAAATTAAATTATTGCGTATCTGGCTTTTTGATTGGTTCACTCAATCTCAGTTATCAGCTCATTTACCATATGACTTAATAATGGAAACTGATTGTGTCAAGTGTTGCCAAGCTGAAAACTGATTAGCTGTAATTGCCAAGTGTCGAGGGGTTCAAAATTATATGACAAATTAAACAAAAGAAGTGTGAATGGAATAATTATTTGCACTTTTTGGTTGTGAGACTGGGTATAACCAACTTGAAACTATGCACCTCGTTGGCTATTTGCCATTAATTTTTATATCAAATGCAAGCTCATGAACCTCCAGGATTGACATTGACATGACTAAAGCAATAGATTCAGTGCAAAAAGGAACTGAGAGAAAATACAATATTCGTTGAAGAGGGTTTAGAACTTGCATTCATTTTAAGAGCTTGACTAAGGCTAAATGAGAGGGGAGAGAGACTGCAGCTCAGCTTATACAGTGAATATCCGTTCTATGCATGAAAAAAACCAAAACCTAAAAACCTGTGCTTGCTGCATCCACAGCTTAAAAGACATAACGTGAATTAATTAGTCATTGATTGTTTTTGTGTTTTAGATCACGCCTCCACCAGTTTTCAACTCAAGATAAAATAGACTATTTATATTCAGAGAGAGCAACCCTCTTTCAATCAACGATTACACCATGTCAACCTTAAACTATCCCTGTGATTCCCACATTTTCATGCCATACTTCATTCCGTTGTTACTATTTTTCACGTTATCATTTTCAATTTATTATAAATTCAACCTCCATCGCCTTGTATTCTACTAACTGAGGATGGCAGAAGTTTCTGTTGAAACACGTTTTACAAACTCGAAGGTTTTGTTTAATTCTTTACTTGTCTGCTACTATCAAGACCGTTAATTTTGGAAGTCGTATGATAGATTTTCCTGTCAAGTGCCTCTTATTTTTGCTTGTCAGTTGAGACTCCTCATGCTGGAAAGGGTCCCTGTTTCTGTTCAAATAAGTATAATTATTGCTACATTGACATGCCAAATCCTATCCTGTATCACCTATTACCCCTTTGTCAGAGATTTGTCATGTTTACTTGACTTGTTTTTATCATAAAAAGAAGGAAAGTGCAAATCCTTGCTGTGCAGTAGGGAGCTGAAAAGTGCCTATCACCTCAACAAACATTTCTATGTTATTTATTCTCTGAAGTCATCCTAGCAATACTGCGTTGTTCGTAGAACCTTTTTATTGAAAATTATCTTTTTCATTCACTTTGAAAGACTGGAAAAGTGGCCGTAGTTTGATCCATGACCCGGCAGCGATGGGGAATGGGTTTGATGCTGGGTTGATGTCACAAATTACAGTACCGTACTTTGCATCGCTGCGTTCAAAGAACTATCATAATGCAAAGCAGTGTATGACGTCAACAACAGTATTAATTTTAATCCATTCCTCTTCCTTGCTCAGTTTTAGAGCAAATTACAACCAGCTGTGCTGAAGGGTGTAAACTGCAAGCTGCCGGCCATTGTTTCACCATAGCTGAATCAACCCAATAGGCCATTTCCGAGTTCTTGTGCACGTCCTCTTCAAAGCAAGTCTAAGTGCAAAGTTTTTGTGATGGCAATTAGTTCTACTTTACATATGAATGAAAACTAATTTTCATAAGAAAAACTTTGCACTCGCTTTGAAGAGGAGGCAGACATGAACTCGGAAATGGCCTATCCTAATGCTAACAATAGGCCTAAACGCTATGCTCTAGATAATGTTTAAGCCCAAGGTTAGCACTTTTATAAAGTTTTGGGTTGTTTCAGTAGTTTTGGTAAAATAATTTCCTGCAACCTGCACTTTACACCCTCTGTCATTTTTCGTCTTGTTTAGGAGTCTCAAAAACAGTGCTTTGAAGGAGAGAGTTTAGCCAACCAAAGAATTAGTGTGAGAAAGTGCAGGGAATTGTTGAGTGTAAAGCGGTTTTTTGAGGTGATAGACGCTTTGATCAATGACAATTTCGTGGAGAACAAAAATGCTGAAAAAGTATAACAGTGAAAACAATGACTTGGAAGGTCCCGCTCATGCATTTTACTTTATTTGGTACATTTCTTTCTGATGCTTGTCCTACAGGTGTATTTTCTCTCTAAAATTCCTTGCTTTTGATATGAATTCCTCAACTTAATTACTTACTGGTAATTCCTGGATAGTTGCAACTCAGGCTACATCCTGAACAACTTGGAATGATTGCAAATAATGTGAAGTTATCTTTTCAGATTATGTCCTTTGCTTGTTGTTGTTGTCACTCTTGTCAAATCTCAAATATTGCATTCAGTGGGCTAATTGCAAAGTTTAAACATGTGTTTCAGGGGTTGGCTGGCATTTGTTTTTGGTGAGAAAAAGTAAGAGGCAAGAGCAACATTCAGTATTATTGCTCTTGCCTTTTGCTGTTCACTTGCCCTTTATAAGTGCCTGCTAATCAGGGATAACATCTCTCTTGTTCACTGGAAAACAATTAAGAATATGATTTGTGAACCCAAGTTTAAAATTAATAGAAATACATCAAGCTTAAAAAATTTCTTTCAACAATCCCCTGATTCTATGCCTCAATTTTTGGTTAAACATAACTTCTTGCTGGTGTGGCCTTTTTCAGAGAATTGTGTTATAACCATAGGCAAACCAATTATGGTTGCTGTGTAAACGTTTTTGTGAAGTAATCGCAAGTGAGAGTATTAGAGCCAGAAAATGTTGTAGAGGTGTCCCCGACAAGCCATAATAATTTTTATTTTCACCTCAATCTGTGGATGAAGTACTTTTCTTTCACTAACTATTTTTAATACTTTAACTGTTTGATTTGCTCTAAAAAAGCCGAGAATTTGATTGCTAATAGAACAGAAATACATTTGAAAGGGTGCAGGTTTTTATTGGCCCAGCAATTTGCATATGCAAACAACTTGCAAATTGTCTGACAATGCATGTTGGTTGGTTGATTTTGCCTATATTCGTATCTTGGTTAATTGGTGGGAAATACAGATTGAAATACATTAATTTTGAAAGGGTGGTGGACAAAACACTGACATCCAGTTTATTTACTGCCCAAATGGACTACCCTAAAATGGACTAACTCTTAAAAAAGACTATTTTGATTGAGTACTATTGAAAGAACTGAATTGATTATATGCTTATATTGCACATAATACCTTGTTTATTTTCGTCAGCATGGCCACATGCAACTAAATCCAGGAACTGTGCCAGTTTCACTTCACTTACATGAAGTAATTGGCCATCAAGCCAACCTTTTTAAAATGGGTGCTTAGACTTAAATACTGTTGATCAACGCCGTTTAAAATGGGTGTTTAGGCTTAAGTAAACTATTTGCGATGATGTTTCATGTAGACTAACAGTACTCATTCGAAATGGTATTTTCAGGGTAGTCCGTTTGGGTACTCCATTAGGGGGTAGTCCATGGACTGGGGGGGGGGGGGGATGGTCAGTGTTTTGTCCACCACCTTTTGAAAGGGGGGTAGGTTTCTTTCAAGTGAAAGTAACAATAATATGAATTTCCAAACCCTTTCAAGAATAATTATTGGTACTTAACCCTTTGACGTCCAAACCAGCCTAAACTGGCCAGACTTAGTATTTTACTCTGTCTAACGCCACAGTATTTTACTTGTCAATAGGGAACCCCTGGGAGTCAATGGGTTAAAACAAACCATTGTGAACACTTCCAATCTAGAAAATGGTTTTTAGGGCCATACAAAAGGGACTCTATTGCCAAACCCTTAGACTTTGCATTGTCAGCTGGGGGTGTGTTGGTGCTATCTGTCTGGGATACCATTAAAATCCACAGAGCCAAGGAACATCAAACTAGGCAGTGCAGCTGCCAAGTGGTTAGGGCGCTTGCCTTGGGATCCGGAGTTCCCAGGTTCAAGACTCTATCTGATCACTCGTTGAATCTGTTGGTAGTCCACGGTTTACCAGGTGCAAAACACAGGTCACAGGTCTCTGTTTTACAATACAGAAAGTATCCTAAACTTTCTTAAATGCTAACTTTAGGCCTCGCTTTTTTTAGGCCTAAGGTTAGCTTTTATGGATGTTTAGGATACTTTCTGTATTGGTAAAACAATGACCTGTGTTTTGCACTTGGCAGGTTAGCTTTAATGAACAGACCTCTTTCATAATTGCGACCAAATAAAATACTCGTTGATTTAATGCCAATAAGGCTTTCTAGCCTTGCTACAACAAGCAAATTTCAAAAGAATTTTTGTTTCAAAGTGAGGGCAGTAGGTGTAATTACCATAATTTAAGACAAAAGAATGTAAAAGTGGTCGCCATTTATGAATGTGGTCCATGGTTAGCTTTGTTTCTGCGTTGGTACAACAGAAACCTGTGACCTGAGGCCTGTCTTTTGTACCTGCCCTCCGTGGCTCAACTTCTCAGCCGCACTTGTTTGCCACCACTTCTTAACAGTTGTGGTTGTGTTCTGTGGTTTCATTGATTGTGTTTCGTTGGCCCTGAAAAACCCCTATGGGGAGTGGTCAATAAAGTGTGTATTTGTTAAGTAAGTATATGCACTAGATGTCAATAGAATGATGAAGGGTGAATGGTCTTGGTTGATTTTCTTTCAGATGAAAAATAACAACTATGAACAAGTAGAAAAGGTAATACCGGTAAATGGTAATTCATAATCCCATTGCCTCCCTTAAATTTGTGTTCTATTCTACCTTTTTTATCCCTGTGGTTATGATAGGTTATTTGAATACTTTTTGTGCTCAGTACTTTAATTTATAGACCATTATTATCTCTCAGATTATTTGCTAGGTGGTTTGTACTCAGTAATACCACAAGTTTTTTTATATATATGATGGTGTTGATAATTTGAAACCAATTTTTGATTGGCTTTACGCAACAAATAAAAAAAATGGTATTACAAAAATTCATATGGATCAGACAGGATTGCACAGCTAGAAGGTTTTGTACAAGGAAATTTATCAAAATGGACTAGCACATCTGCTTTTAAGGACAACATCTTGCATTCAGTAACTGTCAGAGACTGAAATAGAAAATAATTTTGATTCTATTATTTCATTTATTGATGGACCAGTCGGCTTCCTCTCTTAGTCCTGTTTAGAGAAACAACAAGTCAGTTATTTTCTTGTGAGTTTGATGCACAAGAGGGAACTGTCTGTGGTTTCAAACTAATGACTATCTATTTCTTAAGAGTATAAAAAATGTAAAACCCTAATGGAGCATTGTGACAATTAAGTCTCATGACCCATCGCTGCATTAACATGAAAAATACCAATAATATTGTCCAAGTTATTCAGGTGCGTTTTTTTATAATAACATTTACAAATATACCTCTTTTGTTGCTAATATATATCCTATGCTATTAGATTGGTAAAATTCATCATGTAGCTCAGTAAGAGGTGGGTGTGTAAAACACAGGTCACATTCCACTAGACCTGAACAACATTTTTGTCGAGTGATACGGCTAGGAGACACCTTTGGTGTTTATTTATCTGTAGTGCAGTGACATGTACAATGACCTGTGTTTTGGACCCGCTGCTCATCAAAAGATTGGCTGACTGTCCCCATCTTTCTCGTGTTACAGCCAGGCTACAACTGTAAAGGATCTTGCTGTAAACTAAAAGTAATATGAAATCTTGGACTTGAGAAACCAAATGTTGCTTTCTCACGTTTCAGCTTTTTCAGAAATGTCTCATCAAGGTGCTAAACATTGATCTCTGGAAGTGTTACCTGTCTTATGTCAGGGATACAAAAAGTTCCCTCCAAAATTTTAGGTAGGCTGATTTGGATGCAGCATTGTTGCTTGTTGTACAGTACCTTGTGTATAGAATTATCTATATAATATTATTGTAGACTGCTGTCCGTCTTCTCCCCTGTCCATCCCCTCCCCTCCCTCCTGGAAACAGGTTTCAAACAAATTAAGGCAATACTGTTGCTTGTTGTACCTATAATGAAGTACCTTGTGTATAGGAGTATATAGATGTTCTCCCTTGTCCATCCTCTAAGCAAAGCAAAGGCGGGTACAGCCTGGAAATGTCACAAACAATAATTAGTTCATTTACCTACCGGTAATGAAAAGCACCTACACATGTAGTACTTAATACTTCTAAACAGTTGTTAAATTTTTGTTTGTCTTCACCACTTCTGATGTTTAGGGAGCTCATTATAATAGGAAACTTTCACGATAGCGTCATTTTACTACAACTACCAGAATTCAGTTTCAGTTTTTCTTTTCTTATTTAAAGTTTGTATTCCCAGTGGGGTAAAAATAACAATAGCTCCAATTAGCATGAAACAAGCAAAACCTAAAGGATTCTGGTACTTGAAGTCAAATGGCATCATCATGCAAGTGTCCTATTTTAGGGTTTTACTTTTTTGACAATTATAATTTTATGATATTGGCCAGATATTGTGTAAGCTGGCCTTAACAATATTATTCCTTAAGTCTCTGTTACAAAATTTTCAGAGATAAGATGCTGCAAGCTTATGAATTTGCCCTTGAAAAAGTTGGTGTGGACTTCAACTCATATCAGGCAAGTCCCAATAATAACACATCTCCTTCACTCAGCCTTTTCGTTACAGGTATTCTAGCTACCTTCTACAAAGTGAGCAAGTACCCTTAAAGACGGTGCCTACTAATTCAGAGATATTTTTGCCCCGGTTTATGATTATGCAGGAAATTTAGATCTTAACAAAATAATGTTATTGAAATCCAAAAAGAAAACTGTGGGTGACCACACATTTTGCAAAGATAATTTATGAATAATATTCATTTGGTAAAAAGCTTAAAAATACAAAGCAATGTATGGTGTTCTTTCTCAGATTGAAGCTTATTATAATTAAAGCTCTCAAAACTTCAAGGTTACCCCCAATTTTTTTTGGATACCAAGAGTACTTATTAAGATCTACTTTCTCCGACAGTTTTATTAAACCGCGGAAAAATATTCCTGTATTAGTAAGCATCATCGATAGGAAATCCGAGTATCTCAAGATGCGCAGAACTTATGCGCAACAACAATAGTATAGGCACCGTCCTTACTTCTTTTTGTTGAATGAACTTATATCCTGTAAAAGTGCTGTTCATAATGTTATTTTGATTAATCATGAGTGACTGGGGACTGTTTCTTATTCGGTCTTTTAATTCTTTAATTTTTAACTCACAGATTTGGGTTGACTTTGTGAACTTTCTGAAGACAGGGTAAGAACTGAAAAGATGTATTTTGATGACTTTTTCCTTTATTTTTATTTGATATCATTATGATCAATTTTCTTGTGATCATATAATAGCTTTCCTGCATTTGTGTAAACTTTCATTAATTTTTAAATTCATTTTATGTGTTTCATTCAATTTCAAATTTAATTTATTTTGTGATCAAATTCTTGTGATTCATAATTTATCAATTTTATCAGCCTAACCCTTAGCACCATGTATTATATTGAGGTGCGATGTAAACCCAACCAGCATACTTATAATATATAGATCAGGTTGGAGTGGGCATTACTAAACCACGAAACAGCGAAACGAAACACTCATCATGTATGACCCCACAATACATAAGATTGAATACTAACCGACAAAGGTTGGATTTGAGATTGAATATAGTTGTACATGTAGGCCTAATTAGGCCTAAGACGTTATTGCTCCTTATTCATTGAGATTAAGATTAGGATTCAGATTAGGAGCAATAACTTTTAGGCGCTGAAAACAATGTTTAATCTCAAATCCAACCTTTGTCGGTTAGTATTCAATGTATGATGGGGTCATACATGGTGTTTTGGTTCTTTGTTTCGCTTTTTTTTGTTGTTTCGTTGTTTCGCTCTTTCGGAGTTTCACTGTTTCCTTGTTTAGTAATGTCTGGTTGGAGTACAGCTGTTAGGATTGGGTTTTTCAGTGGTCGGTTTAATTTCTACTGGCGTGGTATCGCGGCCTTCAGCCTCTTCAGTTACCGAAAAAAAGAAACAAACAGAAATTGATGTTTTTTAATGACAGAAGTGTTAAGGACAGTGCGTACTAATTCAAAGGTATTTTTGCGCACTTTACTGAATATGCGGGAAAAGCAGATCTTAACAAGTGTTTTTTAAATCCAAAAATATCATGCATTTTTCAAAGATAGTTAATCAAGAATAATTACATTATTTTGTAAAAGCTTTAAAATACGAAGCAATGTTCTTTTACAAAGTGAAGCTTAATAATTATCTCTGAAAAATGCATGGCTACCCCCAATTTTCTTTTTGGATACCAAGATCACTTGCTAAGTTCTGCTTTCTCCGCATACTTTTGAAGGGCGCAAAAATATCCCAGGACCTGTAATAATAAGCACCACCCATGGAAATTCGAGTATTTGGAGATGTGCAGAACTTATGCACAAGGCACCGTCCTTAAGACATTCTTTGATTCTCTTTTTGTAATGTTTCTTGATCAGTTCCTAACTGGTGTACAATTTTCATTTTAGTGAGGCAGTTGGCAGCTATGCTGAAAACCGCAAGATAATCACCATAAGAAAAGTGTATCAGGTACAGTATAATTATGTAAATATTGCATGGATTAAAATGTGCCACATCTGTATATTTGAGCTCCCAGCAAAAGAGCGGTTACTTACGGGCTATTTCTGGTGAAATAGCCAAGAAAACAGTTAATTGTAGAACTAATTTAGAAGCTGTCACAACAAACAGTGTGAACTTTCACAGTTGCAGTAACAATATTTTCACTGTAATAATGAATTGTTTTGTTATTTAAAATAAATTTGTTATATTGTAGAGAGCAGTGGTGACTCCAATGTTAAATTTGGAGGCTTTGTGGAGAGAATACAACTCATTTGAACAGGTGAGGGATATTGCTAAAAACAAGTATTCAAGAACATGGCAGATAAGCAAATGGTTCAGTTGATCAAACAGTCACAGTCCCCCCAACCCCTGTGACTTTTTGCTCTTCTTTGAGTTTCATTGTCCTCCCATCTTCCAAGAACATGTTGCAAAATTTGTCACATTCTATTTGACTATTCATTGCATTTCAGAGTGTGAACAAAACACTGGCCAAAAAACTCATTGATGATAAGACCAGAGAGTACATGAATGCGAGAAGAGTTGCAAAGGTATTGTTCATTTTGCCTTCACTACAAAGTTGCACTTCCAACTCCTGAACTGATTGATATTTATTATAATAATTATACTGCACAGGGCAGTTCAGGATGCACTATACGAATAATTGGTTTTTGCTTTCATGACAATAGTGTAGTCCTTTCTTTTAGAGTAATGTTACACATTTTCTATAATTCCATTGATGCACTTTGATACATGCAATGTAATACTCAATCTTATTTTTTATTTTCAAATATATGCATATGTGGCTCAAATGTTTAAATAATCTTCTTTGATCTCAGGAGTATGAAGCCATAACACGAGGACTGGTTAGAGGAAATCCATCAGTTCCTGTCAATGGAAGTGCAGAAGAAACCAAGCAGGTAAATTTCATGAGACAGTAAATTGACAAATTGGTGAGTTTAAACATCACATTAACGTTCTTGCCAACCCTCAGGAGTCTCCAGGATACAGACATACATGCAAGTGCCCTGTTTTCCAGCAAATTTCTTTGTCACAAAGGGGGAGGGGGGGTGGGGGGAGTGGGTTCTCGGGACGGAAAAAACTCTCCAGACTTGAGATCTACATGGGTTGGCATCTCTGAAGTAATTCCTAGACACTGTATAGACCCACTGTCTCCACTCATAGTCCAGGCTAACTCATCTTTGTAATGCATTTAGTAATTAGCAAACCAAACTGAACTAGAGATGGAACTTTGTTCTAGAACAGAGTGTAGAATAATTCACCAAAACAAATTACTCTTAAATCAGATAGCCCGAAGTTCTAAACTTAAGCAACATGCCGCACCTGTAATGAGGACAAGATGACCTGTGAATAGCAAAATGTAACGGTTTAATGGCTATAGCAACTCCATTACAACATAATATGGCTGCCAAGCGAGATACGAGAAACAACAAGAAACGTAATACGCATGCATGGCTACTACCACCTGCTGGCACAACCTGTTCTTCTCTTTCAGTTAACAAAAAAAGTAGAAAGAATGTGTGGGAAGTCTATAAATGAATTAAATCTGATAAAGTGTTTTAGAAATGGTTCCATCCATATGAAGTAGGGGACTCACGGATCACAATTCCCACACAATCTAGAGTAACTACTCTGATCTACAGTGTAGTCTTGCAGGTACATGTACTTTGGCGGCCTGCAGGTGCACTGAGGTCTTGGTTTTGAGACAACAGTGTAGTTTGACAAGAAGAACAGCTGTAGGCTGAGCTGAATTGCTATCTCCTCGTGTCAATGTACTGGCTTTCTATTTTTTTGAGACGTGGGTACGAATGAACACTGCCACATCACCAATGATGATAAGGCGACATGTGAATAGCAAACTGTAATGATTTAATGGTGGCTATAACAGCTTGGTTACAACAATAAAGGCTGCTGAGCAAGGCATGAGGAACAGCAACATGCATAATATGCATGCATGTCCAATTACATGTATGCCCACTGGCACTGAGCAAATAACAATACTCCATTAAGTTTTTATGCGTTGTAACTGCACAGCATGCCATGTGCTTGTATCTATTATTTAAACCTTGAAATTGAGTGCAAATTAAACAATGGGGCTAAAGGAACCCTTTTTATGAACTACATGAAATGTTTTTAAAGTTAATACATATCCAAAACGCAAACCAGTTAATACATGTAGGATCGTGATATTTAACGATGTCTCGCAAGATGCTTGTTAGCAAACTCATGAAGGTGCAATCAAGTCATCATTAAAATTTTTTTGCCATTTTATGGTTACATAATATAGCTAAGTCATTTGTGGTGATTCACAAATATTATTGTTTTTCACCATGAAGTTTTCATGCATTCATGATAATGGAACGTTAAGCAGCTGTAAACATTTTCGTATCAAGACTATATCTACTGGTAAGTCAAAAATACTACTTATGTATGTAATGAACCTAAAAAGGAACAGGAAGATGTGCAGCCACTCAATGTATTTTTTTTATCTTCACTGTAGTTACAAATTTGGAAGAAGTACATTGCATGGGAAAAAAGCAACCCACTGAGAACTGAGGACACTGCTTTGCTTACCAAGAGAGGTTTGATTTTGATTTTTTAACCTTTTGTGATAAATGTAGAGAATAAGGGAAAATGAGTTCCCAATGTCAGAAAGTTTAATTGTCAAATCATTGCTGTCAGCAATGATTTAATTTTATATTTGGTCAGGTGGGATTAAGAAAGATTTTTTTTTTCATTGATGGACTAAATAATATTTAAGCTTCAATGGTATATGCCAGCCTTAACAAAGGCTCAACAAAACCTTCACTGGTTACTGTGCAATATTTGTTATCAGAAGTTACCTTTGTGTAGGAAACTCACTTGTATAAACTTTGTTAATTCTATTATCTTGACTTCCCAGACCTCAGCTGGATAAATTGGCTCTTCGGTGTGTGGTTCAAACGCAAACAGAAACCATTGATAGTGAATGATAGAACGTATGGGAACATTTTACAAAAACTGTGGTTGTCATTCTGGGAGTGTCTTGGATCTGATGCAAAAACAAAAGAGAAACTTACCGACCTTAGAAACTATGACAGTGCAGTGTTTATAAACTATAAGTTTTAAAAAGGTGGAGCGAAAACAAACTTGGTATTTGATTTCTTTTCCTCCCATCCTCTATTGGAGAAGTGAGCTTATTCCTGTACAAGTTGAATGAATGTGCTCTTGCACATGAGTAAAACACGGCATTACTATTCTGGGGATGGGAAGTGGGGGGTAGGGGGTGAAGGGTACCACAGCTGAAACAACCCAAACCTTTAGAAAAGAACTAACCCTAGGCCTAGTCATTAGGGAGTTTAAACAAAGATGACGGCGACGGCTACCGCAACACCACGAAGGAACAATATTATTGGTTAAGAAGGAAAAATACATGTGATGCACGTGCAGCACAAATTTCCTTGCATTTCTTTGCCGTACTCCACAAAACAACAACATGAAATCACCACATTTTTGGTTTTGACGACAACGTGAGGATATAACAATGAATCATTCGTTTTCTGTTTCGACTTCAAAACCGTTCGTGTTGAGGATGGTTCGCCGGTATTGTACAAGGTGAACGAGACGGAATAATCCCAAAATATGTGCGATAGCATTAAGCTATATTTTGGATTGACGTTTTTGTTGCAGTAGCCGTTGTCTTTGCTTAATTAAACTCCCTATTATCTAAAGCGTAGTGTTTAGGCCTAATGTTAGCATTGTTGTAAGGGTTTGGGTTATTTCAGCTATGGTACCCTTCACCCCAACCCTCACCCCCTACCCCCACCCCCGGAATAGTTATGCCAGTAAAAAATAGCATATCAATCATGCATACCAGGGATGGTGCAGTGGTGAGAGAATTCCTCTCCCACCAAGGAGTCATTTGCTATTGTTATTTTAATTACAATAATAATAATAATATCCACCTTTAGCCACCTCCACTTCGGTGAATAGTTTTTTCAGTATATACTAAAACAGTGAAATAATATAGCACACTCATTTATTTCTGAAAAGATTACAATATTTTCGGGCACAAATGCAGCGAAAGTTGCTCCCAGTTTGAGTAGCCAATCAGCGCGCATGTTCAGCGCTATAATCTTTTGTTTCAGTATATACTACTAATAATTATTATTATTATTATCTGCTTAAAATTTGCAAATACTCTATTGCTCTGTACATAATCGTGTGACAAACCTTTTTACTATTCAACCACCTGTTGCTGTTGATGGAGCGGTTCTTAAAAAATGTTAAATTATAGTTTGTTTCATTTCTGTCCTGATACAGTGGTGTATGCATATGAGCAATGTCTTCAGACTATGGGATTTCATTCTAATATGTGGTGTGAAGCAGCACTTTATCTGGAGAAAGTCAGTCAACAGTTGATGGACAAAGGGGTTTGTTGACCACTTTTGTGGAACTTCTATTATTCAAGAGAGAAAGCTTCACTAAGTTTATGGATGAAAGTACTTACACCCTCCTCTGAACTAGTCCACGTTCTATTCTGAGATTTACAGACGGTATTCATAAATGGCAGCTAAGTGATTATTCTTTTGTCTTTATGCTAATCATCCTCACTAGCCTCGTGTAGGAACAAAATTCAAAAGAATTTTTGATCCAAAGTGAGGCTAGTGAGGATGATTGGCACAAAGACAGAAGAATAATGTTTTGGCTGCCATTTCTGAATAATGGTCTGTTCTCTGCTTTTCTCCGAGAAGGGGGAGGGTTAACTAATTATTAATCATACTTACAGTGTACATGTCAAGGTAGACATGTATGTCAGAAACATATCAATAAAAGATTTGTTTTATTTTGGTTTTTCTTTGTTTTATTGTCTTCATTATCCGAAGCTAAAACTCAAGCAGTTGTGAACAACCATGCACACAAATTCAAATCTCCCTGAACTGCTTGGGACAACCTGTGATCATGAGTCAAGGATTTGACCTCTCTCATTTACCTCTCCCTGGGTGTATTTTGATATTTTGTTGTCATCATTCCTCCATTGATGACTTACTTTCATCCATCATACAGGACATGCAAGGTTCAAAAGTTCTTAGTGATGAAGCAGTTGGAATGTACGAACGAGCTATCACAGGACTGATGAAACGCAGCATGTTGCTGAACTTTGCATATGCCGACTTTGAAGAGGTAATTCTAATTCTGCCATTCGTCGGTTACAAGTGGCCATGAATCTGCACCTCTGGGTTCAGGTAACGCTAAAGCAGCTAGCATCTGGTGGGGCAGCACTAAAAGCCAGAATCCAGAAACCGGAAACCAGAAACCAGAATTATCCACAATTCACTGTGCTGACCGTGTCTGGTGTGGCTGTGAAGACCGATGCTGGAATGACAGCCTATCCACAGCCTCTGCACTTGTGGTCACTGTCTCTTTGTTGCTCTTAAATTTTCCTTGTCCTGTGCCCTTTTTTCGTCTGAAGCAATCTTACATCCTGAGGTTCTTGTTCACGGTTTGTCTTCAACGTAACTGATATTGTGCAAGGTTTTCCCATTGCTCTAAGTCTAAGTCTATGGCTTCGTGTCTTTTTTGCACTCATCTTTGAAACATAGTTGTGGATGGCCATGTGATCTTTTTCCGATGGCCAACTTCACCAAATAGCACGTCTTTGGGATCCTGCCATCTTTCATCCTCAGAGGTTTTTCAGTATCAACACTGAATGCGAATTAGCCTAGCTACCATTACCAGAAATCCTTTCTTCAGATGTTTGTCAGGGTTGAAGAATGTATGAACCCTGGCAGTTATGGTCAGGGGTCACTTGTCATTAAAATGTTAAGGTGATTGGTCTTTATTTGTTGGTTCTCCTTGCTTATAAAGGGAAGGATGAAGTTTCAGAAGGCAAAGGAAATTTATGAAAAATATCTAGCCCTAGAGAATATTGATCCAACTTTGGTAAGTTGTGTCTAAATTTAAAACTTATTCTTTTTTAAGCTTATTTATTTATTTATTTTATTTATAACAACTTTATTTGCAAAGACCATCGCAAAAAGGGTGCTGCCAGGGAAGAACTGAATCCTCATATACGGCAACCCCCAAAACAGATTAGAATAAAACAAATGTAATATATTAATACACATTAAATATAGAAATATTAAGAAACTATAAAATATAAATACATTATACGGTCATTAAAAATATTTGAACTATAAAAATTATTATGGTTTTTGTCTTGAAGACCATAAGCTAGGACTTCATCTTTCAGTATAGTGAAGCTTTAATTTGGGAACTTTCACTGAAGGTGCAGTAGTGAATAATAGAATAATAACTTAAAATTATGTATCATTTCTAAAGAAAGTGACATCTCCTAAGAGATGAGACATCATTTTCAGGGTATTTGTTTTCATCTAAAAAGCCATTAATTTTTTAGCGTGCATTCATGTTTAACATGTTGAGTTTTAACTTGTACAAATGATTTGTATTTATCGAAAATGTTCATGTACAGGTTTATATACAATACATGAAATTTGCAAGACGTTCAGAAAGCATAAAGGAGAGCAGGACAGTTTTCAAAAGAGCAAGAGAGGATCCCAGGACCAATTTTCATGTGTGTATTTGTTTCATACAGTTGTTTTTCAAGAATTAATATACTATGATGGTATTAGCTTAAAGAGGGTGCATTGGGTAGTAGCTTTGAAGTGGCAACCATCATCTCTTAAGACTTATTCAGCTTGGCCCAGTAGAATAATGTAACAATGTTGTTTTATAAAAACTTCTGGTGCAAAAATTGTTTTAGTGTTGCATTATGGGAGTTGGTGTCAGTAAGAAAATTTGCTTTTTATAGCTCTAAAATTCAGTCTTCAAATTATTTGGGTTCTCCTTGCCTTTTCAGACTTTCTGCTGGGAGAATCTTGTACCAGGAGAATCTTTTTTAATAAGAATTATTTATTTCTTTCACTGGGTAGTGCAAGAGCCAGAAGCACATGACCTTAAATTATGTGACTTGCAACTCTTTTCCTTGGAACAAAGCGGGCGATTCTAGGACACCAATTTTATGCCCAATATAATTATGGGCTAAAATATGATCGGGGGAAATGCACGAGCTACATTACATCCAAATAAGGACATTTTTAAACTCAAAAAACCCAGCTCTGAAGCACAGTTAAATGCTAGCTTCAAGGTCATGAGATTCTGGCCAGCGCTAATTAGTTGCATTCCGATTTTCCATGACCTTTTTCTTCCCATTACTTGTGTCTTCATTAATTAATTTTGTAGGGCACGGTACAATACTTCTCACGTCCAACGATGGCTAAACCAATCAACGCTTCACAATTGCACTATTCAAATTATTGATTTTTAAAATAAAAATAATTTATGTATTTTATATTATTGTTCATGAGTCGCTTGTTTAATGGTCTTCAGGTTGGTTGCATGACTCTGAGGTTGGCCCATAAAGGAAAGACCATCAAAATATCATTCTTTTAGAAAACTGAATAATGTGAAACACAATTTTTTTACCCAACAGGTTTTTATCTCTGCTGCTCTAATGGAGTATTATTGCAGTAAAGTAAGTTTTCCCTCCAGTTTCATAATGCAGAAGGTTTCAAGTAGAAAAAAATTGATACCATTAATGAAGTACTGTACGAGCCATCTGATGAACTTTTTGTTTTTGTTGTGTTTTTTCAGGACAAATCCATTGCATTTAAAATCTTTGAGCTAGGGTTAAAGGTATCAACATAGAGTTTTTAAATTATGTTTATATGTTTTAATTGTACTTGTTATTTTACATCCTTGTTCTAAGTTCCTTTTATTTTTGTTTGGAACAGAAACATATGAACGAAACAGACTATGTGTTGGCATATATAGATTATTTATCACATTTAAATGGTAAGCTTCTTATTTACACCATCTTTCATTCACATGACAATAATAATTATTATTCTTCCTTCCCCCTGTTTTGAAGACTCACAAAAAAGCTATTTTTGGAGTGTCATTAGACAACATCCTAAGTGAGCATTGTTTTTATGATCCTTTTGTAGATGACAACAACACAAGAGTACTGTTTGAAAAGGTTTTGAGTTCCATGCCAAACGAAAAGGCCAGGTTTGTATGTCAACAAATTTACTAACAAGTATCATTGATGGAGATATTTAATGTATAAGTTAACTTTGCAAAATTAAGATTTTGTGTTGTGATAAATGACACTGACACTTTGATTTCCTTATTAACATTTCTTCAGCGATGTTTGGAGTAAATTTTTGGAGTTTGAAGCCACGTGTGGTGACTTAGCCAGCTTAGTCAAGGTTGAGAACAGAAAACTGGAAGCCTACAGAGAGGTTAGTTTGGTGTGCAACACCACAAAAACCGTAACAGTACTAAGCGGGGATATACAATGCAGGCCTAGTGCTAATAACTACTTAAAGTATTTGCAAGGCTGCTGAGATAGTATGATCTACACAGAAGACATGCAGGACCATAAAGCTAACCATTCAGCATTCAGCGTTCTGCAAAATACCCCTGCCCTTAGAGGACAGCAAAGAAATGTTCAAGACAATGGAATGAATTGCCTTTGCTTTTGATTATTGGGAATTTAATATTTTTGGGCATCATATTTTTTTGTTGAGATATTTCTTTTCTCTTTTGTCACCTAATAGCATTAAATTTTGTTCTCATTTTTCAGGAACTGGAAGGCCATGAAACGTCAGTGCTTGTAGACAGATACAAGTACCTGGATCTCTTTCCTTGTACTCCACTGGAGCTTAAAATAATGGGCTATGTGGTAAATAGTAGTAGTAAGCTTTTAGAGACATTAAGGACATCTAGAGTTTTTGAAGTTTGAAAACTGATCAAAAGTGAATTAATTTTTTTAAGAGATAAGTGCTGTGCGTCATTTTTAGCCAACATTCCTTTTGCTTTTAACTTGCCAATGGGAATTTTCTTGTCAAATGTAGGGCTCCACAAGACAAAACAGTAGTTTGTCAAACATCCTCTCCTCTGTAGCCACTCAAGACGAGCAGACTGAAGAAAAACCAGTAAAATTCCCTCGACCAGACACATCACAGATGACACCATTTAAACCAACAGCAGGAGCAGGTAAGGAAACGTTAACCACAATGTAAGAGATATTAATTTGTCTAAAGAGTCTTACAGAAGGAGTGTTAAAGAAGTGATACTTTTAAAGAACATAATTATCCTGAAATAGTCTTGAAAAAAGGTTAATGCTGATTTCTTATGTGTCCAGACCTGTTGAAATACCAGTACACTATTTTGCCATTTCAGTGGGTGTTCACTCTGTACCAGGTGGAGTCTTCCCAATTCCTCCGGCAGCACAACATCTCATGACTCTGTTGCCTCCTCCAACTTGCTTTCAGGTATTTTAGGGATTAAATTCCACTAGACAGATGGTGCCCAATTGTACGAAGCATAAGATAGCTGACAAGCTCAATAATTATGATTATTATATCTTCAGCAGACCTAATGTATATCCCAGAGTACATATTACATACACGAGGGAGATGATAGACATTTGAAGCATGATTGACAAATAAACCAAATAAGCTGATTTGCTGTTAAGCCATGCATCATGAAAATCTCACAGGACTTTTGTTGTCTTAATCAGAAAAACCAGTGCTACGTACTTCACTTTGGCAAATCATTTCAATAAAAATTGCTTTGCCCACTCTGCTGAGATTTAATTAGATGACAGTCACTGTTATTTTAGGGAAATAATTAATGAAACTGCCCTCGCTGAATAAATTATCATAATGTCATTGTTGTGGTTGATACCAAAGTCTTTGGGTTTCACTTTCCACCAGTATACAATAAATTGAAAAATCAGTTTCTTTGTGCCAGTCATTGTTCTAAATGTTGTAAACAAGTTACTTTGTATGTTACAAAGGGCCCGTTTGTGATGGTGGAAGATTTTATCAGGCTGACATTGGAATGCCAGTTACCTGATCCTCCAGCCTCTGGTACGTGACAACAAACTCTGTTCTAAAGTATACAGTCATGCGACATGTTATATTCATCAATTTCCAATATGGCAGCATTTCTTTGCATTTTTCCCCAAACAAAGCAAAATATAATGTACATGGCTCTACTTTATAGACGTTGGCCTTCATAAACCAAACAAATAAGTTCAAGTTCACAACTGAGATGAACTGGACTTGGTATCTATTCTTTGGAATTCTTTAGCATTGCTTTTTTTTTTGTCACCATACATTCTCTGTAATGTTGTACCTTTGGAATTACAGGAGATGTATGGCAGAAACTTTCTTTAATAAAATAATTTCTACTTATAGCCATTCTCTCCAACTTTATTCCACCACACCTTTGAGCACATACCATGAATACGTTTCATCATTTTTTCATCATTTTGAACTTCCATGCAAAGCTTTGAATTTCTCTCCATCTTACCCTGATTACCCATGATGCACTGAAGGGCGTGAACTCATCTATTATTAAAGAGTTTTTCTGCAAACAAAGTTTTAGTCTTCTTTGGAGCTGTCTTTCAGGGTGTCAAACGGCTGCTCGCATTGGAACCACATTCCTTTCTCGGATTGAGCCATTATTCATGGCTACAGTTCCATTTTCTTGAACTGTATCGTGCGACTCAACCAATACCTCTCCTTTCATCAATGCACTATATCACCACAAATATGCAGGTCTGGTGTTTGCATTTTTTTAAAGCGACGGTGTTGACCATGAGTGCAATAATAAGGGGCTATTCACATGATTCCGGAATGATTTTCTTTCGTTAATGAATTCCGTTCCAGAATGAAGTTCGCACTGAATTCACATGACAAAATCGATCTGCTCCAGGTTTTTGTGTCAGATAAGAATACAAAGATGGCACAAGTCTCGCGTGAAATATCATTGTGCATGTTCATAGAATATATAGCTGCAACGGTAACGAACAGTTTGACCATAGGGCTGCTTCTCTTGACTAAACATGCCATCAGAAACAGTGAAAAGGTATACGGTATTTAATTGGACACTCGCCCTTACTAAACAGTTTGCAATTTTCATGTTGGAATGAAGTCTGTTTCCTTTTTACATGATACCACAATGAAATTTCATCCCAAAACGAAATTTTCACTTGGATCGAAAACCGAAATGAAGTCATTCTGGAATGACTTTTACAGGAACGGAATTTTGTCTCACAATCATGTGAGCAAATACAAAGAAATATATAGAGATGAAGTGAACTCGTTCCAGAATGAAAGTCATTCCAGAATCATGTGAGTAGCCCCTAAGTGGAGAACTGAAAGGATGTAAATATAATCACATGATGTCTAGTAAAAATCGGAGCACATCATTCTGTAAAAAAGCTAGGTAATAGCAAGGCTTTCTGTTATGGTACATGAGGTTTTGCCTAGGTCAAAACTCAGATTCGATTTGCAGCCAGAAACTAGGCAAGTACACAAATAGTTTCCAGATGAGTACTACTGTTTTAAAATTATGGGTACTATTGCCACCGAAAGTAAATACTTTTTCTTGGATGGTCGAAATTATCTCGCGGTTTCAATCCAAATACCTATATGGGGCTGTCAGAAAATTGCAATGAATGATTTTTCTCACACTCAATTGGCTTCCCTTTTTGGTTGTTTTAATAGACCATCAAAACAATAGGAATGTGCTTCCAATGTGAGCAGCCGTTCCTTTAGGGGGAGTGTTGTGTGACATCCCTAAAGACGGCTGCGAAGGAGACTAACAAAGTTTGTAAGGACCTCAAGATTTCATGAGATTGCCCTTGTTTCATTAACATTGTCCACTGTAGGCTCTCAGAGATGAAGTTATAAAGCTCCCCAACATGATCCGCAAATACATCCCCTAGCCTTAGTGTTTTTTTTAGGGTGGATAGTGCTGTCAACCTGTTAAATCACTACCCACTGGATAACTCAATATTATTGGTTTTGCTAGTGTTTATCTGGCGCCAGTTGTTTGAAGGGTGGATAGCATTATCCACTAGGTAAATCACTGTCCACTGGATAACTCAACATAATTTTTATTGGTTTTGCTAGTGCTTATCCGCTGGATAGTGATTTATCTGGTGGATAGCGTTATCCACCTTTTGAACAATCAAGGACACATCATCAAACTTAATATCTTACGAAGGGATATAGGACAAATTAGGTGTAAGTTGTACCTTGTCTTCTTTTGGCAAAAATGAAAAACTTCCATTTTCTCTGTTACTCATCTGCAGTCTTGTCACATGCTTTTTGCACTACTCAACTTGTTTTCCTTTTTCTCTGACCTTCTGTGCTATCTAAGTGTAGCAACCTTTGCACAGTTTTCCCATCATTAATTTATAATCTTTGTTGTGATGACTTGCAAATTATTGTCTTTTCGACAGACACATAACGGCACTTCTGTATTGACTTGTGAACTTCCTTTTCCTTCCTCTTCACTTTAAATTCTACACCAAGCCTGTATTTCTTCAGTTGTTATTAACAGTCTTGACAGTTTGGCTTTGTTTGTTTTTCTATAAGCAAATTTCAGTTATCTTCATGAGCCATGCTATTTAGTGTAAGGGTTTGCCATCTTATTATGTGAAGACATGTATGTTTCATCAAAGGTGCTGCAGGAAATAAAATATGTTCTTTCCTCTAGCTACTCGTGTGTTGTAAAATACCAAAGTAACGTACTTTTGAAGTGGAACGAAAAAGTTTGAATTTGCAAGGTGTTTTAGATAATAATTGCAGTAATGTGTGTCCACAGGTCTACCAGATGCTGAGGTTCCTGTGAATGGTGTAGAGGATGGTGAAGAAAGTATGGAAGTAGACCAGCAAAAGCGTGGTGTAAAGCGTCCTGGTGTAGATCATGAAAGCGATGATGAGAGTTCCTCTGCTGCCCCCCCTGTAAATGACATCTACAGAAGCCGTCAACAGAAGAGAGTGCATTGATGCATCCGTTGAATATTAGTTAGAAATACCAGAGCATCTTGGATTGCATCCGTGTTGTTCAAGCGAACAATCACAATTCCTTATCCAGATAGATCTTCATACACATATCCTGTGACTTGCCACTACCAGCTTCACTTTGTAAAAGGGAATCCCGTAGAATTCTTACACTCAAACACCCAGACATTGACAGCTGGAAGATAAGGCCGGTGAAGGTCGTTTTTTCCCCTGGTAGAAGGAATGTTGTATATTTTTGCAGTACCGGTATTTCACAAGAGTCGACTCTGCACATAGAGCATTGTTAAGAGTCTTTGATCAAAGTCTCCATGCACATTTCACTTGTGCATCAGTCACAATGCTTAGTTGTAAGTAGAGGGTTCCCATTATCCTATTCTTAATTATATAAGCATTGTTTTTAACACCAATTAAAATAGGTTTGCATTAATTTCATTCGATTGCTAGGAAGTCAAATGTACAAAATCTGCAACCATTCGTAACTTTTAATACTTCATCCATACAATAGGGTAATCTATTTATTATTTTGGGACCCTCTTTTAACTTAATGTAATCTGTGGAGAGTAGGGAACTCGGACTGTGCTTGGTTTTAGGAATGAGTACTGTTTCACGTTTTTGTTACTTTTAGTGACATGTTACCAGTTGCAGTAAGAAGAAGTTTGCAGTTAGGCAAGACAACTTGAAAATCAAATACTGAGTACACATAGCGTCAAAGAGTGGCAGTTGGCATAGTGGAACTGGCCACTATCAAAAATACCATAATACGCTTTCTTTGCCCCAAAAAATTTTGCATAAGCATTGTTCCAGTTTCTCTTGGAACCACTGTAAGTCCCAAGAGAAAACAAAAACAATGCTTAGGCAAAATTTTGGAGGGCAAACAAAGAGTATTATGGTGTTTTTGATAGTGGCCAATTATTGTTACTCGATGTAATGTTAGAGAGTAAATAGACCTGTTTGCAACTGGGACAGTTGTAACATCCAGTTGTCATAATTACAACATTTAGACTACATAAAAACTATAGAACTTTTACTTGTCAATAAACCTCATTGCAGAAGTTGCTCGTTGTCTTTATTATTTTACTCCATGAGACATGAATAAATTATTATGGTGTAATGGTAGTAATTTGTTTAGAGTGGAATGCACTTGTCAGGCTAGTGAACATACACTTCACTTTTGATAATAATCTAGAAGTTCCCTTGATATTGAAAATAAACATTACCCACAAATGACAGGAGGTGACCAGTTCACTATTTCACAACAGTGGTAGAGTTGAATTTGGTATGCCGCCCAGTGGTGACAGCAGGAATAGATCCCTACCAATTTGGATCACTGTAAATCATAGAGCAGTTTTCAATTGAGTGTGGTAGAACAAATACTAAAGTAATTATTACTTTGACCAAACACAGCAAGTGCAAACAGCACAATGAACCAATCCAAATTTTGTAGCAATTCCATGTAACTTGCTCAAAGCGCGGGAAGAATCGTATCTGTGAGTCACGATTGGTTTTCCCTCTCAATGGTTGATGGTGGCACAAGATTCTTAAACCGATCACTAAGCGTAGCAATTGCAATCGTGTAATTACTTTTGGCTGTCACTTGAAAACTGCTCTATCACATCACATGAAATTGAAGATGGTTGAAGGGGCTAAAGCAACTCCCAGAAGTCAATGGGTTAATGCAAGTAGGTTAGGGTCGGGATACTACTCACAGACCCTAATAAATACTAATCTATTTCAACATAAATTGAAGGAGATAAAGAAGAAAGCAAAGATGGGAAAGGAGAGGGGATTGTACAATGGGGACTTGTTATCCTCTGGCCCAGGTTTGATTCCCAGACTCAACGTCATCTGTGGGTTGTTGGTTTTTACTCTGTATGTGCAAAGGCGTTTCTCTGGTCTTCCCCCTCTTATTGAAAAAAAAAACCCACCAGTATTTATTTTGATTTTCTCTTCTTTAATTTCATGTAAATTTGATTTTTGCTGATAAATGTCTGACAAAGGGCCAGCTCTCAAAACACCAGCTTGAAATCTTTCATAGTAATTACTGGTACTTTACCTTTTTCAACTTGTTTCATAGGACCCAAATTAATTTTCATGTTAGACTCCCGCTCTGTCTAATGCCAGACAATTTCACTTGTTAACTGGGGGCATCCTTGGGTGCCTGAGGAGTCAATGGTTAACCGATCAAGAGGTCATGTCCCCCTTCATTAATAGGGAGCTTACGCAAGGACGACGACGACGACGGCTACGAGAATGCCACAAAACAATGGGTTTAATGAGCAAAAACAAAAGCTCTGCACGCCCTGCACATGCATTTTGGTACATTTCTTTGCCATTCTCGTCCTTACAACGACCTGAATTGACCAAAGTTGAGGTTTATGTAGAAGACGTGAGAACCTGACGGAACATGTTAGTTTTTTCACAAACAACCACACCGTTCATGCCAATTTTATTCCTGTAATGTTGATACACAGTTTCCATTCCGAACAACTTGGGGGTTTTAACGAAATTATTACGATGACGGGAAATGATATTTTTGGACTACGTTCTCCTTGGCGACGTCGTCGTCCTTGCATAAGCTCCCTAATATCATAAGTGAGACTGCCCTATTTCATTAGCCCTCATTCCTATTCGGGACAGCCTGTACTCTTTAAGTTTCCTGTGATGAAATTCTTAAAGGAGCACTGTCATGCTAAATTTGCCTTTTTCCAGGCTTAACTACATAAAAATTTAAATTAGTACTTTAGCTAACACCTACAACATTCCTGACAACCCACTGAGAAGATGTGAAATGTATTTATGGCACAAAGAGCTATTCACATTTAATTTTTGGCACCTTTCAGAAGACTCTCCAAACTTGAAAAATTGGCCACTTTTTTCAAGTTTCAATCCATTTCAATCCTCTCTATCCTTGGCCGCAAACAACAAAGAATAGCTTCAGTGCACTTCAGAGGTTATTGGTAACTAAACTACAACATTATTTTTGGTCTTCACTGATGCAAAGACGTCTTTTTGTGTTTTGAAGATTGACTAGAATGGCGTGATACTGCCCCTTTAAGATCCTTGATTTTGGGTGAGTACAAATAAATCTTTTCTTGTCTTTGTTATACTAAATCCCCAATAAGAATCACCAATTTTTATCCACGATATATTTTTTTCGTTTCCTTGTTTTCTTTTTTTACGTGGAAGTTGCATGTTTTTGCAATTTATATTGACCTGCATTGTCGGAATAAGCTGGTGTATGGACTAAGGATATCCCACAGGAAAACAAAGCATGAAACCACATAAATTACTTGTCGGTGTCCTACTGTACGGTTCCAGAGAATACTTCGAAATTCTCCAATCTTTCACCTTCAGGTAGCATGTTGTTAAGTCTTTCCATCGTGGGTACCAGGCGCTTGAGATTTCCGTCAATTCTCCTTAAGTTTGCGTTCATCTCTTCTACTTTTCTTAGCTGCCCAGCCTCAAGAGAGAATCTCTTAAACCTGTCATTTACCCGACGCAAAACTGCGGCGCTGTAAGCATCAATTTCTCGAACTCGTGATGACAGCATGTTCTGGTCAAATGCCACGGCTTCGGCACATTGCTTTAGGTGCTGCTCGTACCGAGTGCACAATGAAAGACAAGGACGAGGGTCAAATCTATCTAAAAACTCCAACTCTCTGGCCGCAGGTACATTTACTGTTCCGCGAAGAAGCGGATAATAAAAAGGCAGTCTGGTAATGCTTTTAATGTCCTCATCTTCACCTTTAGTGGCACTCTTCGAAGTCCCAGTTGGAGCGTTAACCACCATAATATCTTCCAGCTTGGCTCGCTGTTTGGGCCGTGGTTTGCTGTCTTCCTTTTCCACAGAAAACGAAGTAACATTTTGATGGCCTGTCTGACCGGCCAAACTATTGCTTTGATCTTGCCCCATGTAGAATGTTCACCTAGTATTATCAGCTGTCTGTAGAACTTTCAGGGAACCAAATCATGGTTATTCTTTGGACAAATCGTTTTGTTTTGAGTCGTCCGCCATCTTTTTAATCACGAGTTTGTACCAGTCTCTCCGCGGCCGATCGTGTTACGCAGTCCCGCAGGGAGGGTGAACACTAATTTTCCATCCATCAAACTGACAGTGGACATTTCGTAACAATTACACGACCCAATATCCCATGTTAATATTGACAAGCTTGACGCAGCTTGACGCTCTAAGAATGAAAACAGGCAGAATTACAGCTTTAGTTCAACAAGAAATAGCGTTTCTAAGCTATGCCGCGCTGATCTACAGTATTTAGGTCTAAAAACCCCGTTGAAGACTTTTAACTTTCAATTGGTTTGCTGGGTACTACTATTTCAATTCTCTAAAAAAATCGATTTTCCGGGAGGTTGTCTCGTTAGTCTAGTGGATATCGGAAACTGCAAGGCTAGGTGAGGCCATCGATCCGGGTTGAACTCTTTGCCTCGCCTATTGTGAATCTTCTCAGCTTGTTTAAAATCTTTGTTTCGTTGAAGTAGATTTGAAGTCTAAAGTAGACTGTACGTCGTATAAGTTGAATAAAAAGGGAAATGTCAGTTTGAGGGATGGAAAGAAGTAATGACCCGCAGGCAGCCCAGACTCGGAATTTTCAAACCTTCCGATTAATATACCCTGTGAGCAGTTGGTTTCTCTTACGCCTCCCAAGAGAGAAACCACTGCGAGCAACCGTTAGTTTCTTTGAGTGAGCCACCGTCCAGCACCAAGGACGATTAAATTAAATTTAAACCAGGAAAACGAGTTAGTAAACTTGTTTTGGCGCTTTCGCGTGCGTTCAGCTACGTAACTGGTGCGTTTGGGCAAGCCTGCTGTGTGGTGATTTCCCGCGAAATAAGACGAAGTGATGTCAAGTACATTACGTGGGGTGTGACGTACTTCGCACATGCTCGATGGAAAATCAAGCGGTTGCTCGCAGTGGTTTCTCTCTCGGAAAGTGCAGGAGAAACCAAGAGCTCGCAGGGTAATTTAATAAGGATTTGTGT
>NC_090874.1:49751384-49776384 GCF_036669935.1 Montipora foliosa | reverse complement strand
ATCCTGTTCAGGTTATTAAATATTCTCATAGTAAACAATAAGGACTCTTAGTACGTGTGCAATCAATATCGGTCCCGTTCGAGTTAACTATTAAATATTCAAGTCACGTCTCACCAGAAAACAAAAGCGTTATTGCGTACTACTCTACGGCTGTAACATCATGTGAGAAGAGAGACGAAAACTTTTAAAAATAGTTATTTAAACCCGTTTCGATGAAGGGTTGGGGCTAGTTACTTCGTTAGGATTTAGCGTTAGGGTTGACGCCACAATGACAACAACGTTTTTCAACACATTGTCCAGGTTTTACAACATTTTCCAGCTTGGATGTTTTGACTTTATAAACAGTCCCGTCAGTACATTTCGAGTTTCCTGTTGTAATTGGTCAGAGTAATTATTACTTTCTGGTATTGGCTTTTTGACAATCAATTAAAAACTGCTCTATCCACCATTATTACCATCTAAGGAGGATAGCCAAGGAGGATAGCCAAAATTAGGAGCTATCTGTCAGCGGAGTCTACAATAGCGCTTATACATGCTTTTATGACTTGCAGGTTAGACAATGGGAATGCCCTTTTATACGAGTCTGTACAGAACTGCGCCGCTCGTCTTGTTAAGCGTTATCCTAAATTTGGTCATACTTTACCATTACTTTCTGAGCTCCATTGGTTACCAGTGGAGCATCGCATTGTTTTTAAGATCTTGTTGTTGGTTTTTAAATCTCTGAATAATTTAGCCCTTCTTATATTAGTGATTTGCTAACACCATATATCCCCAGTCGTAGTCTCAGGTCATCCAATCAGTCTCTTCTGGTTGCCCCAAGGTCTATTCAAAAGTCTTATGGTGACAGAGCTTTCGCAGTGGCTGCCCCACGGTTGTGGAATGCTCTACCCATTCATATGAGACAGCCTGGTTTTTCTTTAGCTACTTTTAAGAAATGTCTGAAGACTTACCTTTTCAAAAAAGCTTTTTTTTTTTCAAATATTTTGTGATTTCATGTTATTTTTGTCTTAATTATCTTTTAATGTTTTTTAATTAATGTAGTCATTATCTTTTTAATACAGTATTGTAAAGCGCCATAGAGCAGTTGGATATGGCGCTATATAAATCTATTTATTATTTATTATTTATTAAATTACCTTGGTTTATTCACAACTTGTTCAATTGTCCCCAACAGCTGTGCAGAATCCAAACTTTCAAAATCGAGTGCAAGACCCAATCCAAAATCTTCTGCTCTCTTTGCGTTTTCAAACTGGTCTGCAAACAAAGGAATGGCCACCAAAGGGACACCATGATAGGCAGATTCATAGAAACTGCTGTGTCCTACATGGGTGACAAAAGCCCTGATTTTTTTATGGGCCAACAGATCATTCTGGGGTAACCAATCCATGGGCCTGATATTTGGACTCAGTGAAGGCGGAGTATAATCTGAAATGAATTGGACCAAAAATAAATCTTGCAATGAGAATGAATGAAAACTAAGAACTTCTTTAGCATCATTATCATTATCATTATCTTTGTCAGAATAACCACCCTATCATCATTATCATCATCACCATCGTCACCGTTATGATAATAAAACCTGAAGGGGAAATTAGGATTTTTGATTTTGGCCATTTTTTTAAAAATCCGTTTTTTGTTAACCAACGCGTTGGCCGACGTGTTGGCCGACGCGTTGGTCAGATCGGATTCTTTACTTTTACCCCTGTTACGGTCTGCCGTTTCTGTTCTATTTAGCATTCAGTTACAGGTTTTACGCAAAAATTAAAAAAAGTTTTTCGGATTTGGTATACAAAGTGGATTTGTGTGGGATTTTCAGAGCTGTAGGATTGCTATCACATGACAGCATTTCCCCAAGTCCTGTGTTGCCATTCAACACTGGTCTACAGAGGATTGAAATAGGAGATATTTAGGGTTTGTGACCATGGCATTCACAAATGGCATTATGAAATCAATACAGTTGTGTTCATAATTATGCTCCACCTACACGTATACAATGCAACAGATTGATTAGGATTTGTGATTTATAATTTTCCTATTTTAATGATTTTGCTTGCAGTGTTTTTGGTTTTAATACATTTTATTGCAGTTTCTCTGCAAGCATTGTCAGGGGGTAGAGCCCCCACCCAAATTTAAAAAGTTCATCAAATTGACAATTGTTGCTACCATTGAATTTCAACAGTTCCAACCTGATTTGACGCTGGCTTAAAAAGTTGATAAACCAAACCACACCAAAATGGTTTTCCCAACCTAAAGAACACCAAATTTGTGCCAGGAAAAGCCATAAAGGCCAATTCTATCCACAAGAAGTCAATCGATTGAAAGAATTTCAAGAAAACCAGGGTGTAACTAGAGCAATTTCTTTAAGCCTGCTCGTCACTAGCAACCCAAGAATAAGCACAAACAACATACGCATGTCTTTTGTCCTCAGCTAACAAGGGGCTTGAATGATCAAATCACTGTTAGGGGTATCAAATGGTTTTTGCAAGCATTTGCGATGTACTGTGCATTTTTTTCAAGCACGAGCAGTAATCAAAATTTTCCTGCAAGCACCACACACATTTCTTGCCAATAGCAACTAAGCTTTCTCATTTTAAACAATGTTTTTGTTGGAGTATACCTCGTAGGGTGGCAAACTGCCCACAATACAATAGAATTTATTCTTTTTATTCATTTTATTCCAACCAAACCCATTGTAGCCAATAATGATGCATGATCCCTGAATGAGACAGTTCAGTTTCTACATGGTGTAATACCATTTTATAAAGGTTGCAAATTGAGCAATGGTTAAATTTTGCAAGCACATGAAAACTACAAGGGACAACCAATACTCCAACTAATATGTATGGAGGGGGGGGGGGGGGAACCAGCACTGCCATATATCAGCTTCATAGGCATGTGCCACCGAGAAAGGTATGGTTTTCAAGTAGTGTGGACTGGGATAGGGTACAGAAATCAGAGATTTTTGGTGTCGCACAGGTAGGTGGTGTAGAACAGGGTATCATTTTCCATGAAACTGATCACTTGCTTAAATTTAGGGATACCAAATCTGGGATAGGGTAGCGATTTTTGGAGTTTGGTGTAATGTAGGGTCACAAAATGCACCTGAACTTGGTCTGCTTTAGATTAAGGGTTTCAAAGTCCCAGCGGCACACCCCCACCAAAAATACACAGTGTATCCCTCACGACCTACTGGGTTTGTGTATGTTGTTTGTGATTATACTAGTGTCTCAAGTGAGGACTAGGCCTTATACACGTAGTTGATTTTGGTACTTTTGAGCTTCCAAAGAACTTTCTGTTTTAACTTTCCAAAGGCTGCTGCCATGATATCAATCTTGTCTTTAGTCATGACAGTCTCCACATAAGATCCAAATGAGACAATGATGAATCCTTCACTTTCACTGCCATTGACATAACTTTCTAATTCAGCTGGGAGGGGCTTGGGCTTCTTGATAGTGATGGGACCTGCCATTATTTGACCTTCAAAAGAAGAAAAGAAAGTTTGTAAGTTTCGAATCACATCACAAAACATGAATGACTTTAATATCAATGTCATTATCAGTGCCACTGCCAATGCCATCACCATCACCAGTGCCATCGCCATTGCCATCCTCATCCTCATCAATATCATCATCACCACTAGCACCACAACCATCACTACCATCATCATCAACATCGTCAACATTATTGTCATCATCTTCATAAACAGGATCAACATCATCAACGACATCACATCATCGTAATCAACATGATCACCACCATCAACATCATCATCATAATCATTGTTGTCATTGTTATCATCATCATCATCATCATCATCATCATCATCATTACTACCAGCGGTAGTGAGGACCTAGCCATTTTATAATAATATTTGTAGAGGTGGCCAGGGGTTCTTGGCTTTTCACCTGATGGTTAATGGCTTAAAGCACCACCGTCACAGAGTTCACAACAATAATTTATTTCTTGTCAAAACTCAATGACTTTCACCTTTAAACACAATTTCAAGACAATCCAGAATGAAAGGATTAGCTAAAGTATGTTATTATAGCCTTTCTGTGGATCACAAGACAAAAACATGATATTGTTCACTGGCAACATTTTTAAGCTTGCACAGAACTCTATTATGGTCAGCTGCCCAGGAAAACAATATTATAACATAAATACTATAGTCTGTCTGCATTAAAATAGTGTGACTGTGTCCCTTCAACTGAAGCCAAATCAACTGCATACAACAGTTGTACGAAATTTATTCCTTGCTATGACTCCAAATGGCAGTTGCTTCACAATTTTACTGTTGGTCAACTTGACTATTCCTATTTTGATCCTTTTATGTTGCCAATGCAACCATCTCCCTGCAATCAATGGTCACCTCGTTAAGATGGCCATTCTTCTGTCTCAAGAAACTGTCCATGTGCACACACTCTACTCATATGTTAACATCTGGACAACTGCCATAATGTCTAGAGGATGAGAAGGACTAATTGAGTACCGGTAATAGAAACAAATAAAAACTTTTCAGTGATCACCACAAATTAAAATCATCATTGTCGTATCTGGCAGCCCATTTGCGCCAAGATGCTTCGTGATTCTTAATTGTGCATGATCCTCTAAATGGAGAGCTTGTTCAGTCCTCAAGGAGTCCATAACTGTGGAAAGGTGTGACTGTGTCCAGGATTCCCACCTTTTTGTCTCAGTTGAAAACTTCCTTTCTCATGAAGGCACAAGTTTAAGGTTCTATTAAAAGCTAATGGTGTATTACATTGATATAAAATAGAGATAGACAGGCAAAACAAAGAAAAAACTTTATACCTGGAAGAAGTGGTTGAGGATACTCTAATGCAACATCCGAAGACATGATTACAAGTTCATCATTGCTTAAGGCCTCTGGGGTGCTTTTCTCAGGAGCAATGTTGTATTTTGCTTTGAGAGATGATATTGGCGCAACAAAAACAAAGTTAAACATCAACTGAAATGCAACATAAGCTCCAAGATTTGCAACACGCTGCACAAATGACATTTTATCTGTAAACCCAGTCATACCCATCGGCACATACGATACAGGTGATGGTATCATGAGAAACACTCCAGGGCGTGGTACACCTGGAATTATCACCACTCTTGGAATTTGATATAGTTCCGCAACCAGACCAACACAAAAGCCCCATCCCTCATATACAAACAAATCAAAGTTTCTCAAGTCTTCAAGAAGTTCTTTACTATTTAACAAGCATTCACAAGTGGTTTGCAGATAAGCACCAAAGGTTGTCATCAACTGCCACATCTTTTTTTCCATTCCAGCCTTTACAACAAACTCTTCTATAAAACCATACTTAAATGGTACTTGATATATTCTGTGGGGTATAGTCTCATTTGATCTTGAATGACCATAATCTGAGGATACCACCATCAGAACCTGCAAAAAGAGTAAAGATCCTCCCTTTACAATTACTGCAATTTCCACTAATCTGTGGAATCTAATTTTCATGCAGACAAACTATTTCGCATTCCTTTCTTCAAATAATTTTTGCATTGCAAAGCAGCTTGCAACATAAATTAAAAATTGACCTATTGGTCTCACAGTCTAAACAATCATGGGCCCACCGCTAGATTTGTAAACCTTACTTCCCTTGTGCAACACACAAGCAAATTTTTGAGATGAAAATGGTAAAATATGTTTGCTCTAAAAACTATTGTCCACTGAAACAAGGAGGGGGAAGGGGGGGAGCCGTGGGCGGGGGTTTAAGGGGTCCAAAACTCCCACCTCCTGTTCCCTTTGATTTTTTTCCTGTACCCTGCTATGCCAGCTCCCCTGCCTTTCTATACCACCTCCCACTCCGGGTAAACTAAGCTTTTACTAAACTAGATGTGTTTTTGCTCACCTCCTGCCCTCTTTTGACTCCCACTACCCACCCTGTCCCCTCCCATCTCCCATACCTCTCTCACCACCCATTTTTTTTCTGGGTTCCCACCTCTGTCCCCCCAACTTGACAGAAGGACTCAAGGTGTCCCAGAGTAACTCGACTAAGCTAGCGCTATGTTTTTCTTTGAACTACTAGTTTTTTTGGCATTTTTCATATCCCAGACCATTCATAACATTGGTTAATAATAATAATAATAATAATAATAATAATAATAATAATAATGATAATAATAATAGCAGTAGCAGTAGCAGTAGCGGTAGCGGTAGCGGTAGCGGTAGCGGTAGCGGTAGCGGTAGCGGTAGCGGTAGCGGTAGCGGTAGCGGTAGCGGTAGCGGTAGCGGTAGTGGTAGTGGTAGTGGTAGTGGTAGTAGTAGTAGTAGTATTAGTAGTAGTAGAAAAATTAAAATTATAGAGCACACCTTTCCCTAGAATGATCAAGTGTAAATGTACTCTAGAATGCGAAAGACACATATTTGAACTGCAGACAAAAGGATGGCATGATTTAAGATGTTCTCAGTTATGAACACACTTCCCATTCATGCCTGGATTTTTTTCAGGCTTTCAAATCATTACTGCTTAAGTAGCATCTTATATTTACAGTGATTGCTGAAATTCACATAAAAGAAATATAACTAAAAATGTTACCTACATCAGTTTAAAGTTAACTTACAATGTAAAGTCATTTGTCTTTCAAATCTGCTTGAAATCATTACATTTTCCTTCATGTCTAATACGTGGTGGACTTCTTTGTTCCATTCCATGGTTTCGTTTCCTGGTTATCAAGGATCCGGAACCATGATGCTTCACTTTACAACTTCACTTTGGCTGTCTGTGGGCAACTAGACCTTGTTTAATACCCAGAGTAAGAAGGAACTAGGAATGACATCCAATTTTTACAAAGAAATGTGTGCTGGGGAACCAGTGCTTGTACTACATAAGTTTTCACAAAACTTTGCAGATATACTAAAATCGGTATAGTAAATCAATCTATATAAGGTTTTTTGTATGAAAAATAGCACTTTTCTCGTGACAACATCGAGGTTCGTCATGCAAGATGGTGAGATTGCGTCACGAGCCTGAAGTATAGTTCATCAAACTTTAAGGTCTCGGTAAAGGTAAATTTGGGCATCTCGCTCAATTTTTTTCTTTTTGCAACTCTTGAATCGGAGGGCCAATTTTTGGATGTGCGCCTAAAAAATCATGTGTGATTGCACTCACGCACCTTAAAAGCTCAAGTACAGTGTAACTGAATTGCCTCTCTGCTTTCTCACCTGACTTACTTGCGTACTCCGTGTGGCACGTCATGAAACAGAAACATCAATCAACAGATATAAAGATAATTATACATAACAAAATCTGGCCCTAAATAATAAAGTTAGATTGGTTTCCTTTCATCGGTGTGTGTTTATTTGTTGTCAGTTTTCTCAACAAATTCCCCCAACAATGGTGAAGGTCCATTTTTCCTATTGATGTTTCATTCCATCCCATACTCTTTCAGTTTGTTAAAACTCTGCTGACACATGCAAATGAAGACTATAAGCACATGCTTATTGTGCATGTTAAAGGTTTGTGATAGTAGAAGGTCAAGAGAGGGTCAACAATATGAGCCTTTTTCTTCAACATTTACAAGAAAATTGTCTAAAAAGTTAAGTAATCACGTTTGTATTGTCTTGTATTCAATATATTTCTTATAAAAAGCCAGCCTTCACATTTTACAAAAGTGAGTAAATCTGCCTTGAATGAGCCAATGGGCAAGAAAATAAATTATACAAATTTCAAAGAGCAGGGCAAAATGAATTTGAGCAGCTAGAGTGGGATTCAGAGAAAGAATTTATGCACTGCAGATACTGTAAGGCTCACTTAACAACAGCGGAATTACTGTAAAGGAATACGCAAGACATAGCGGCCTACAACAACGACATCAAATGCACAGAAATTAATTATTTTCCATTTGCAACAGCATTAAGTCTGATCTTAGTAACCTGATGGAATCAATGAAGTATGCGTCTATTATCAATTATGAAGTTGTGAATCTATTCTGGTTTTCAAGTATATTTCTTTGGTTACAAGTGTACATAAAATTGGAAAATACATGATGAATCTTTCCTGTTATTTCAAATGTACTTTTAATAACATGATGATAACATGTAATAATAGTTTGTTGTTGAAATTGAGAAGTCAAGTTAAAGATTTAAAAACCACAAGTCAGAATTTCATCGCTGTCTCAAAACGAAAAGTAAGTCAGCCTTATTAGTTAAAACAACAAAAACGGCTCTAAAATAAAATACAAAATAATCGTAATAATGTCTTAAGTTCTGCTTTTCTGTTGGAACATGTGCTCCCAGTATTTTAAGCTGTGCTCCTAACATTTTCTGCTGTGCGGCTAAAGTGCACCTAGAAATATACACTTGGTAGCACAAGTGCTCCCAAAGCCAAAAATAAACTTTGAGCCCTGTAAAATTGCTTTTCTTTGTTTCCCGCCATAATCTGCTGGCAAAAAATGATTGATGTATCATGGCAATCACGAATGAAAGGATTGGGTGTCAATTGACAGCCTTCATGCGCGATGTGCTACCTTAGCACGTGCCCGAATGCTGATTGGCTGAGCATAATTGACTTTCAAGTAGGGGTGGAGTTATTCAGCAGACTGTGAACTACATGCGAAATCTTCAAGCTCGATATTCTAGGGGTTTATCTTGACACCAAAATTACAACTTCTTGGACCTCCTGTCCCGACGGGTTTTAAGATGTCACTTCCAAATTTTCAGTTCTAATAGATGATTTTATTATATAAACACCAATGAAATACCAAGTGAGCTTTCGCGCAAAAACATGATATCTTCACACATGAAAATAACATGTCATCTATGGTTACATATAAAATCGTGCCTTTCAATGTGTGCGCTCCTCTGCGATGGCTGCGACAAATGGCAACATCGACGTTGCAACACACGAATTTCGAGACAGCAGTATAAAGATGCTGTTAAGTCCGGATTAGATGGATGCCTTTGACATTCAGTGATTTGTTTAGTCAGATGGTGCAGAGAGTGCATGGACTGCCGATCACGTAGTGTCCAGTTGCCGGACATCTGTAACGAATAGGACACGGCCAATAAAGCTAATACACTGTAATCAATCTTTATACGAACGTCTACGTGTTTACGGTATTGCTAACGACCCACCTCATGTCCTCGAGAGGCTAACTCTTCCAGAACAGTTTTCGTCATCAAATAATGCGATCCTGAGGACATGGAGCAAAAACCTGCAATCCTGGCCGACAAAACGGAGTTCATTGTTGCTATTAATGAGAAGGCCACGAGGCCAAAAATCAAGACCATTTTTCTGAACCCTCAAGATTCAACGCCCTGACGCATTGTGGGTAACAAGCACAAGCACTGAAAGGCCACAAGGGGACGTAGCACGGGTTTCGACAAAACACTGACCCCCTTACCGACCCCCCTACTGACCCCCTAAAAAATCAATGGGAAAATGAATACTGCTTACTTAAGCCTCAACATCCCTTTTTAAACAGCATTGTTCAACAGTATTTAAGTCTAAGCACCCATTTTAAAAAGGTTAGTTTTCGCTTATTGTTGTGATGGCCGATTACTTCATGAAAGCTAACCTTTTTAAAATGGGTGCTTAGACTTAAATATTGCTGAACAATGCTGTTTAAAAAGGGTTTTTGAGGCTTAAGTAAGCAGTATTCATTTTCCTATTGATTTTATAGGGGGTCAGTAGGGGGGTCAGTGTTTTGTCGAAACCCACGTAGCACGGGTCTTTACGTGTTTTTTAAAATTCAGAATTCTACGATCTCTTACGAATCTTTTTCTCCTGTGACGCTCAAAACGCATATAAAAACACACACTTGCCCTGTGTAAAGGAAAAAATATCGGATTCCTGATCCTGATCCTGAGACTCAGTCTCTTGCCTCAACTTTCGCGCGGCCAGTTTGCGGAAAATCGTTTCGAAGCTCTTTTGTCGAACGGGAACGCTTGCAACGCAGGCTAGAGCGAGCCATGCGAGTCATCATGCGAGTCACACAGTTATTTACAGCTGACTGTTCTAAAGGGTGCTTATACTTAAATGCTGTTTATCTGTGCTATTTGAAATGGGTGCTCAGACTTAAACGCGAGACTCACAATGCTCGCAAATTGTCCGCCCATCAAAAGAAGACACCGTTGAAAGTGTTTACATAACTGTGGTCGCTTGGAAGTATCTTCATTAGCTTACCGGGATTGGAGTTTTTTCGCCGGTTAGACCACTAATTAACGGTTGAGAACATGAACGTCGAGTTGAATCGAATCGACTTTCTACGTGTATCGAATCAACTTTGATGATGTCTCGAAACGACTTCAATTTGTATCGAATCAACTTGTATCGAAACGACTTTGTATCGAAACGACCGTAAACCGTTCCAAGCACAAGAATGTGAAACTGGGTTTATAGATCGTTTTCACGTGACGTCATCATTTTCTAAAATCTAAAACTAAAGAGCCACGAAAGTTTTTATCCTCAACAGGCATAACAGGCGGTAAATTTGTATCCATTTGCAATTTTAAAGCTCAATAGCGTGCTTCGTTTGGAAACCAGAGCATTTTGAATTTCTGAGTTATAGCGGTGCGTGACACGAGGCGACGATCGAGTTTATTGAGAAATATATATTTATCTCATGGTTTTGAGCCTTTTTAGAATTTAAAGCATTAGGAAAAGTGCTTAGGTAAATAGCTGTCTGTTCAGTACAGATGATCACTCGCCTAGATAGCCAAAGTAAGTAACAGATGTTGACACTATTTTCCGGCCGCCATATTGGTGCACCAAAGATGTGCACCAACATGGCGTTTTCATACTGGGCTCTGTAAATTTCTGCGAAACATTTCGACGAATATCTGAAGTTTGGGGAAACGCACAGGCCTAAAACTTGGAGAAGTGTCTTCTTTATTTATCTTCTACAACATCACGAATTCTTGACTTTTTCCACTGGATGGTTTTCGATTTATTTTTTTATTGCGTGACAGTGAAAACGATCTATTGATTAAGGCCAGCCGTTCCTCAACAGGCTGATCTTTCAATTACACATTGTGATGTTTCCTGATAATATTAATTCACGATGAACAAGATAAACAAAGGATTTTAATGAATACTCGAAAACATCGATCACATGGCTGCTAAGATGGTGTAGAAGAAAAACTCCCAAAGTTCATAGCGAGATACAATAACTATAATATCCGGTCGTTAGACTTGCGGTTAATAGCAAAAACCTATGACCTATGTTCTAGAGACGGTAGATTAAGCTTAGAGATACGAACTTCATAGTCATCTTCAGTTTTTAGAATAAACTTTGTGGCGCGACGTTGCACTCTTAAAACTTAGAGCAACGAAAAGAAAAAACTTAAAGCAACGAAAAGAAAAAACCTAAACTTACTTTTTTCTTTATCTTGTGTCCGATGTTGAAGGATGTCGACTACCAGTTGGTGAATGTTCTGTTCTGTCGTGAATATGTTTCATGTTGTTGTGATTTCGTGATCCTCGCAATCGGAATGTCGCGAAATATTAGATACAGAAAACAATTTTCCCAGAAGCAGACCTGTGATTTAATGGTATTTATTAGACTAAATAACTAAATATATACAAAATTTCTTTCCTTTACACATTTCCACTTGATCAACTTTATCACAGGCGTTTTATTCTAGGAGGTGATGTGAACTGTGAAATCACTACTGCAAATTCTGTCTACATCTGTTTCATCAATTTCTCATCCACAGTGTCCATGAATGAACTAAAAAAGCAAAGTCTTGCTTCATGTGATCAATGTGGCCGCCATTTTCGAAATCACGCGAAAGTTTTAAATACAAAGCAAACCATCACGTTGTCTTAGTTGCTTCGATGGCTCAGTGGGAACTTATTCGCTCCTGGGGTGCGATGGCTCCAGTTGTATCATACGGGATTCTTATCAAGCAGTTAATCTACTATCCCCTGGGATATGCACATTTGTGACTACGATAAAGAAAAAAAATCAACTGGTTTTATAACGTGGTATGCATGGCATCCCACGTAATAAAACAACAAACCCTTGGAAGATATTCAGGGTATGTCTCTTGCTTGAGATTTTGAATAGTTTTTGTACACTTAAGTTTCTACGGTACGCCAAAGAATGCCGCAAAACGAGTAAGCCATCAAGACCGAGAGCATGCAACATTTAAAATTAAAACGTTCCAGGACTTGTCTGATGAGGACGAACCCACCAAATTTAAAGCAACAAACCTGGTACATACCATGGGGTGCGCAAAAGAGCTTAGCATGATAATTATGTACGCAATCACGATCTAGTTAGTTCAGGTTTGCCCTAATTTAACTATCGTTGTTTCTCATTTTCGTATTTCATTTTCATTGTTTCCAAGTTAATGGACATCTGGAGAGAAAGGCATCAAAGTCCCTGCAAAAAATGTTTGCTTCCTTCTCCACCATGAAATAACATGAAATTAAAGGACTTTTCAAGACTGTGCGACCCCTGGAAAACTCGTGCGCTTACGTGTTACGTTCACGCGGAACCGCGCTAACCCTACGAAGATTCAGGCGCATTTTTAATTCAAAAGTCAGGGAAGAATTTTTGGACTGGCGCGGTGTGAACACCTCGGCCGTCTAAATTTGACATTGGCAAAGGCATAGTTGCATGGAGGCGTGGTAACTTAACTTGAAACGTTGCGCTCTACGCATGGACAGATGGCGAAACCATTGATGTAGGTTAAAATCATAGGTCCCGGTGCTTAAGCTCCATGTGAACTGGGCGAAAATATAGCACGGTTCCGTGTGAACAAAATATCAGGTCAAACTTTTCATTTTCAGCCGGTAGAAAATGCTTCTTGTGTAGTGTGAACTTAGCCAAAAAAACAGATGTCCATGTCAAAGACGTCGTGCAAAAAGAATTCTCTGTACGACAAGTTCACTCATTCTTCGATTTCGTGCCATTCCTTTTACAACACAGGCGACAAAAGCATCTACATGTCATCCATATCGCCATGACAACCAAGGTAACCACAGAAACAAGGAAAGCTATGACGTCAATTAAGTAGTATTGATACCAATGGATGTTAAACACTTGAGCTCTGAGATGCTGGGCTCCACCATGTCTCAGTACATATTCTATCCAGTCTGCTGTTGTCTCTAATGGTGTGCGCGGTTTGTCTTTCATAATCTTGGAAATGCGAACGGCTGCTTTCTTGAACCTGAAAACAATATACCAAAGACATTTACATAGAGGGTTTACAGCTCCCTGGTAGCAAAGGTTTCTTATCTTTTCCGTTCGCTGGGCTGACGATTACGGGAAAAGAGACTTCTGCCATGAGTAGTATACGTAGCTTATTCTTTGATTCCACCTGACGTCACGGCGGCCATGTTGGTGGAAAGAATAACAGCGAAAACGTCTTTAGGGAATTTGACTCTATCAGAGCGGTTTTCAATTGAGTGTCGAAAGTAATTAGATAATTACTTTGGTTTATGATTACTTCACTCAGTGATTGGTTCAAAGTTATCTCGCCATTTTTTTAAACCAATCAGAAGTGAAACCAAAACCAATCGTGGCTCACGCATGCACATTTTCCAGCGCTTTGTGTCGGCTACGTGTAACTAGTTTAAGTTTTGATTGGTTTGCCGGATTGTCTCCGTCCTTTTTGATTGGCCAAAGTCATTACTTTGGTTTTGGTTTTACGACACTCAATTGAAACTCATTCTATTATGCAAAACTCGAGCTACATTTGTCTATTGTTTTGGCACCAACATGGCCGTCTTGTCACGTGAGTGCAATCAAAGAATATACGGCTGCATATCATTTGCATAAATTTTGCACATAGGAAAGAGAGGGGTCACCTCGCAGCTCTTACAAGGTCTCACCTGATTGGAGACCACCCTTGAGGTTTAACAAAAGAACAAATAACAGAAACAATGGACCCTAGGCCTAAAACAAAAGGGCCATTGTTTCTGTTATTTGTTCTTTTGTTAAACCTTAAGGGTGGTCTCCAATCAGGTGAGACCTTGTAGGAGCTGCGAGGCTACCGAAAGAGAGTGTGGAACCTCATTAACAATGACGGATTTGATGCAAATCTAACTGGAACCTCATTGACGTCCGCCATTATCTTTTGGACGGAAGCGTACAGACATGTCAGTCCATATATGGGGATAAAGGCTTGGCCAAACGCCTGCAACATTTCAACGCAACATCTCGCAACATTGTTGGGTACAACATGTTGCGTATGTTTAGACACCCTGTTGCGATGTGTTGCGTGCGTTTGGCCAGTCCATTCAACACATGTCACGACATCATGCAACAATGTTGCAAGATATTGCGTTGAAATGTTGGCAGCGTTTGGCCAGGCCTTAAGAACAAAAGTTCCCTGGAAATGACGTCAGGTGTCACACCAGACCGGAAATGTCACTCCAGGTGTCACGCGAACCGAGAATCAGGCCAAAATCACGTAAAATGAAAGTATGTTGACAAACCCTATTGTTACAAGTGGGAACGTGTGTGGAGCCGAGTGACCTACCCTGTTCCCGGTGAGAAACTTGCTACATTGTACACATTTATTCTCGGTGGTTTTGGAACGCTTGGCAAAAAGTCGGATGAATAAGGACCACGTTTTAAAAAGACCAATAGGAAGCTGTATACAGGGCCGCCTTTAGATGAACCAATGAGGAGTGATTTAAAATCAGCCGTAATGATGCTATTAATCTGTTCTTTTCACGAATTACTTTGCTCGACTGCTGAGTTAACACTTACCGTTCGGATAAATAAGGACCACGTTTACATAGACCAATAGGAAGCTGTATACAGGGCCGCGTTTCGATGAACCATTAAGGGGAAAGTCTGGAAAGTCATGTTGGCGGAGACCATACGGACGAGATCTAATGAGGAGGCAATTTAATAAGCGGTTCTACGTCGGGTGGAGTCGCAAAGCCCTGAAGCTCCACAGCCTCAGGGCCACCCAACGAGAATATAGTTCAAAACCACTTAAACATAGCATTGTTAACCCATTTTAGTATTTAAAAAGCAGATATAGACATAATTTTATCCCCTAAAAATTTTTTATCTGTTCTGATTTCCTAGCTGAAAGTCTAGTGATCCGAAAATTATAGGGATCAAAACTTACCTTTTTGAAACTTTCAGCCAGAAAAAAGGCCCCGAAAATTCTAGGTGACCTTTTTAGGGTAAAAATCCGTTAAAAATGGGCAATTATACCATTTTTTAGTTGTTCGAAAATCCTAGGACAGGTAGGGGAGCAAGAAATTTTACAACAAAGGTTCCGAAAATTCTAGATCTCAAATCGTCTTCCGAACAGATATTTTCCGAAAATCGACGTTGGGTGCCCCTGACAGCCTGAGCCCTAACTGAGCATGTTCGGGCGTGTGGACATAGCTCATTGTGCAGTTTGCATATGTGCAATCAATTGTGACGATCCTGTTCAGGTTATTAAATACTTTCATAGAAAACAATAAGGACTCTTACTATGTGTGCAATCAATATCGGTCTCGTTCGAGTTATTAAATATTCAAGTCACGTCTCACTAGAAAACAAAAGCGTTATTGCGTTTTTGACTACTCTACGGCTGTAACATCATGTGAGAAGAGAGGCGAACTTTCAAAAGTAGTTTTTTAAACCCGTTTAGATGAAGGGTTGGGGCTAGTTACTTCGTTACGATTTAGGGTTAGGGTTGACGCCACAATGACAACAACGTTTTTCAACACATTGTCCAGGTTTTACAACATTTTCCAGCTTGGATGTTTCGACTTTATAAACAGTCCCCTTAGTACATTTCGAGTTTCCTGTTGTAATTGGTCAGAATAATTGTTACTTTCTGGTATGGGCTTTTTGACAATCAATTAAAAACTGCTCTATTCACCATTATTAAAGTACCTTGGTTTATTCACAACTTGTTCAATTGTCCCCAACAGCTGTGCAGAATCCAAACTTTCAAAATCGAGTGCAAGACCCAATCCAAAATCTTCTGCTCTCTTTGCGTTTTCAAACTGGTCTCCAAACAAGGGTATGGCCACCAAAGGGACACCATAATAGGCAGATTCATAAAGACTGCTGTGTCCTACATGGGTGACAAAAGCCCTGATTTTCTTATGGGCCAACAGATCATTCTGGGGTAACCAATCCATGGGCCTGATATTTGGACTCAGTGAAGGAGGAGTATAATCTGAAATGAATTGGACCAAAAATAAATCTTGAAATGAGAATGAATGAAAGCTAAGAACTTCTTTAGCATCATTATCATTATCTTTGTCAGAATAACCACCCTATCATCATCACCATCATCACCGTTATGATAATAAAAACCGAAGGGGAAATTAGGGTTTTTGATTTTGGCCATTTTTTAAAAAATCCGTTTTTTGTCGACCAACACGTTGGTCGGATCGGATTCTTTACTTTTACCCCTGTTACGGTCTGCCGTTTCTGTTCTATTTAGCATTCAGTTACAGGTTTTACGCAAAAATTAAAAAAAGTTTTTCGGATTTGGTATACAAAGCGGATTTGTGTGGGATTTTCAGAGCTGTAGGATTGCTATCACATGACAGCATTTCCCCAAGTCCTATGTTGCCATTCAACACTGGTAGAGGATTGAAATAGGAGATATTTAGGGTTTGTGACCATGGCATTCACAAATGGCATTATGAAATCAATACAGTTGTGTTCATAATTATGCTCCACCTACACGTATACAATGCAACAGATTGATTAGGATTTGTGATGTATAATTTCCCTATTTTAATGATTTTGCTTGGGGTGTTTTTGGTTTTGATAGATTTTATTGCAGTTTCTCTGCAAGCATTGTCAGGGGGTAGACTCCCACCCAAATTTAAAAAGTTCATCAAATTGACAATGGTTGCTACCATTGAATTTCAACAGTTCCAACCTGATTTGACGCTGGCTGAAAAAGTTGATAAACCAAACCACACCAAAATGGTTTTTCCCAACCTGAAGAACACCAAATGTGCAAAAATTTACAAACACCAAATTTGTGCCAGGAAAAGCCATAAAGGCCAATTCTATCCACAAGAAGTCAATCCATTGAAAGAATTTCAAGAAAACCAGGGTGTAACTAGAGCAATTTCTTTAAGCCTGCTCGTCACTAGCAACCCAAGAATAAGCACAAACAACATACGCAGACACACATTAAAACTTGTTCTTCATTACTGTCTTTTGTTCTCAGCTAACATGGGGCTTGAATGATCAAATCACTGTTAGGGGTATCAAATGGTTTTTGCAAGCATTTGCAATGTACTGCGCATTTTTTGCAAGCACGAGCAGTGATCAAATTTTTCCTGCAAGCACCACGCACATTTCTTGCCAATAGCAACTAAGCTTTCTCATTTGTTGGAGTATGCCTCTTAGGGTGGCAAACTGCCCACAATAAAATAGAATTTATTCTTTTTATGTCTCACCCATTGTAGCGAATAGTGATGCATCATCCCTGAGTGAGACAGTTCAGTTTCTACATGGTTTAATACCATTTTATAAAGGTTGCAAATTGAGCAATGGTTAAATTTTGCAAACACATGAAAACTACAAGGGACAACCAATACTCCAACTACTGGGTATGGAGGGTGGGTGGGGGGGAGGGGGGGGAGGGGGCAGCACTCCCACATATCAGCTACATAGGCATGTGCCACTGTGAAGGGTATGGTTTGGGTAGTGTGGACTGGGATATGGTACAGAAATCAGAGATTTTTGGTGTTGAACAGGGTATCATTTTCCATGAAACTGATCAGTTGCTTGAATTTAGGGATACCAAATCTGGGATAGGGTAGGGATTTTTGGAGTTTAGTGTAATGTAGGGTCACATAAATGCACCTGAACTTGGTCTGCTTTAGATTAAGGGTTTCAAAGTCCCAGCGGCACACCCCCACCAAAAATACACAGTGTATCCCTCATGACCTGCTGGGTTTGTGTATGTTGCTTGTGGTTATACTAGTGTCTCAAGTGAGGACTAGGCCTTATACACATAGTTGATTTTGGTACTTTTGAGCTTCCAAAGAACTTTCTGTTTTAACTTTCCAAATGCTGCTGCCATGATATCAATCTTGTCTTTAGTCATGACAGTCTCCACATAAGATCCAAATGAGACAATGATGAATCCTTCACTTTCACTGCCATTGATGTAACTTTCTAATTCAGCTGGGAGGGGCTTGGGCTTCTTGATAGTGATGGGACCTGCCATGATGTGACCTTCAAAAGAAGAAAAGAAAGTTTGTAAGTTTGGAATCACATCACAAAACATGAATGACATTAATATCGATGTCATTATTAGTGCCACTGCCAATGCCATAACCATCACCAGCGCTATTACCAATGCCATCCTCATCCTCATCAACATCATCATCACCACTAGCACCACAACCATCACTACCATCATCATCAACATCGTCAACATTATTGTCATCATCTTCATAAACAGGATCAACATCATCAACAACGACATCACGTCATCGTAATCAACATGATCACCACCATCAACATCATCATCATAATCATTGTTGTCATTGTTATCATCATCATCATCATCATCATCATTACTACCAGCGGTAGTGAGGACCTAGCCATTTTATAATAATATTTGTAGAGGTGGCCAGGGGTTCTTGGCTTTTCACCTGATGGTTAATGGCTTAAAGCACCACCGTCACAGAGTTCACAACAATAATTTATTTCTTGTCAAAACTCAATGACTTTCACCTTTAAACACAATTTCAAGACAATCCAGAATGAAAGGATTAGCTAAAGTATGTTATTATAGCCTTTCTGTGGATCACAAGACAAAAACATGATATTGTTCACTGGCAACATTTTTAAGCTTGCACAGAACTCTATTATGGTCAGCTGCCCAGGAAAACAATATTATAACATAAATACTATAGTCTGTCTGCATTAAAATAGTGTGACTGTGTCCCTTCAACTGAAGCCAAATCAACTGCATACAACAGTTGTATGAAATTTATTCCTTGCTATGACTCCAAATGGCAGTTGCTTCACAATTTTACTGTTGGTCAACTCGACTATTCCTATTTTGATCCTTTTATGTTGCCAACGCAACCATCTCCCTGCAATCAATGGTCACCTCGCTAAGATGGCCATTCTTCTGTCTCAAGAAACTGTCCATGTGCACACACTCTACTCATATGTTAACATCTGGACAACTGCCATAATGTCTAGAGGATGAGAAGGACTAATTGAGTAATAGAAACAAATAAAAACTTTTCAGTGATCATCACAAATTAAAATCATCATTGTCGTATCTGGCAGCCCATTTGTGCCAAGATGCTTTGTGATTCTTAATTGTGCGTGATCCTCTAAATGGAGAGCTTGCTCAGTCCTCAAGGAGTCCATAACTGTGGAAAGGTGTGACTGTGTCCAGGATTCCCACCTTTTTGTCTCAGTTGAAAACTTCCTTTCTCATGAAGGCACAAGTTTAAGGTTCTATTAAAAGCTAATGGTGTATTGATATAAAATAGAGATAGACAGGCAAAACAAAGAAAAAACTATATACCTGGAAGAAGAGGTTGAGGATACTCTAATGCAACATCCGAAGACATGATTACAAGTTCATCATTGCTTAAGGCCTCTGGGGTGCTTTTCTCAGGAGCAATGTTGTATTTTGCTTTGAGAGATGATATTGGCGCAACAAAAACAAAGTTAAACATCAACTGAAATGCAACATAAGCTCCAAGATTTGCAACACGCTGCACAAATGACATTTTATCTGTAAACCCAGTCATACCCATCGGCACGTACGATACAGGTGATGGTATCATGAGAAACATTCCAGGGCGTGGTACACCTGGAATTATCACCACTCTTGGAATTTGATGTAGTTCCGCAACCAGACCAACACAAAAGCCCACTCCCTCATATACAAACAAATCAAAGTTTCTCAAGTCTTCAAGCAGTTCTTTACTATTTAACAAGCATTCACAAGTGGTTTGCAGATAAGCACCAAAGGTTGTCATCAACTGCCACATCATCTTTTTTTCCATTCCAGCCTTTACAACAAACTCTTCTATAAAACCATACTTAAATGGTACTTGATATATTTTGTGGGGTATAGTCTCATTTGATCTTGAATGACCATAATCTGAGGATACCACCATCAGAACCTGCAAAAAGAGTAAAGATCCTCCCTTTACAATTACTGTAATTTCCACTAATCTGTGGAATCTAATTTTCATGCAGACAAACTACTTTGCATTCCTTTCTTCAAATAATTTTTGCATTGCAAAGCAGCTTGCAACGTAAATTAAAAATTGACCCATTGGTCTTACAGTCTAAACAATCATGGGCCCACTGCTAGATTTGTAAACCTTACTTCCCTTGTGCAACACAGAAGCAAATTTGTGAGATGAAAATGGTAAAATATGTTTGCTCTAAAAACTATTGTCCACTCAAACAGGGAGGGGGAAGGGGGGAGCCGTGGGCGGGGGTTTAAGGGGTCCAAAACTCCCACCTCCTGTTCCCTTTGATTTTTTTCCTGTACCCTGCTATCCCAGCTCCCCTGCCTTTCTATACCAACTCCCACCCCAGGTAAACTAAGCTTTTACTAAACTAGATGTGTTTTTGCTCACCTCCTGCCTTCTTTTGACTCCCACTTCCCACCCTCTCCCCTCCCATCTCCCATACCTCTCTCACCACCCATTTTTTTTCCAGGTTCCCACCCCTGTCCCCCCAACTTGACAGAAGGACTCAAGGTGTCCCAGTAGAGTAACTCAACTAAGCTAGCTCTACTTTTTTCTTTGAACTACTAGTTTTTTTGGCATTTTACATATCCCAGACCATTCATACCATTGGTTAATAATAATAATAATAATAATAATAATAATAATAATAATAATAATAATAAATTATAATAATAGTAGTACAAAAATTAGTTTTATAGAGCACATCTTTCCCTAGAATGATCTTGAGTGTAAATGTACTCTAGAATGCGAAAGACACATATTTGAACTGCAGACAGAAGCATGGCATGATTTAAGATGTTCTCAGTTATGAACACACTAATTCCCATTCAAGCTTGGAATTTTTTCAGGCTTTCAAATCATTACTTCTTAAGTAGCATCTTATATTTACAGTGATTGCTGAAATTCACATAAAAGAAATATAACTAAAAATGTTACCTACATCAATTTAAAGTTAAGTTACAATGTAAAGTCATTTGTTTTTCAAATCTGCTTGAAACCATTATATTTTTCTTCATGTCCAATAGGTGGTGGACTTCTTTGTTCCATTCCATGGTTTTGTTCCCTGGTTATCAAGGATCCGGAACCATGATGCTTCACTTTGGCTGTCTGTGGGCAACTAGACCTTTTTTAATACCCAGAGTAAGAAGGAACCAGGAATGACATCCAATTTTTACAAAGAAATATGTGCCGGGGAACCAGTGCTTGTACTACATAAGTTTTCATAAAACTTTGCAGATATACTAAAATCGGTATAGTAAATCAATCTATATTTAAGTTTTTTTGTGTGAAAAATAGCACTTTTCTCGTAAAAACGTTGAGGTTTCTCATGCAAGATGGTGAGATTGCGTCACGAGCCTAAAGTATAGTTCGTCGCACTTTAAGGTCTCAGTAAAGGTAAATTTGGGTGTCTCGCTCAATTTTTTTCTTTTTGCAACTCTTGAATCGGTGGGTCGATTTTTGGATGCGTGCCTAAAAAATCATGTGTGATTGCACTCACAAGCCTTAAAAGCTCAAGTACAGTGTGACTGAATTGCCTCTCTGCTTTCTCACCTGGCTATACTTGCTTACTCCGCGTGGTACATCATGAAACAGAAACATCAATCAACAGATATAAAGGTATACATAACAAAATGTGGCCCTAAATAATAAAGTTACCTGTAGATTGGTTTCCTTTCATCGGTGTGTGTTTATTTGTTGTCAGTTTTCTCGACAAATTCCCCAACAATGGCGAGGGTCCATTTTTCCTATTGATGTTTCATTCCATCCCATACTCTTTTAGTTTGTTAAAACTTTGTTTTGTTAAAACTCTGCTGACACATGCAAATGAAGACTACGAATAAAGCACATGCTTATTGTGCATGTTAAAGGTTTGTGATAGTAGAAGGTCAAGAGAGGGTCAACAATATGAGCCTTTTTCTTAACATTTACAAGAAAATTGTTTAAAAAGTTAAGTCATCACGCTTGTATTGTCTTGTATTCAATATATTTCTTATAAAAAGCCAGCCTTCACATTCTACAAAAGTGAGTAAATCTGCCTCGAATGAGCCAATGAGCAAGAAAAGAAATTATACAAATTTCAAAGAGCAGGGCAAAATGAATTTGAGCAGCTAGAGTGGGATTCAGAGAAAGAATTTATGCACTGCAGATACTGTAAGGCTCACTTAACAACAGCGGAATTACTGTAAAGGAATACGCAAGACATAGCGGCCTACAACAACGACATCAAATGCACAGAAATTAATTATTTTCCATTTGCAACAGCATTAAGTCTGATCTTAGTAACCTGATGGAATCAATGAAGTATGCGTCTATTATCAATTATGAAGTTGTGAATCTATTCTGGTTTTCAAGTATATTTCTTTGGTTACAAGTGTACATAGAATTGGAAAATACATGATGAATCTTTTCTGTTATTTCGAATGTACTTTTAATAACATGATGATAACATGTAATAATAGTTTGTTGTTGAAATTGAGAAGTCAAGTTAAAGATTTAAAAACCACAAGTCAGAATTTTATCGCTGTCTCAAAACGAAAAGTAAGTCAGCCTTATTAGTTAAAACAACAAAAACGGCTCTAAAATAAAATACAAAATTATCGTAATAATGTCTTAAGTTCTGCTTTTCTGTTGGAACAGGTGCGCCCAGTATTTTAAGCTGTGCTCCTAACATTTTCTGCTGTGCGGCTAAAATTTTGGTAGCGCACCTAGAAATATACACTTGGTAGCACAAGTGTTCCCAAAGCCAAAATTAATTAAACTTTGACCCCTGTAAAATTACTTTTTTTTGTTTCCCGCCATAATCTGCTCGCGAAAAATGATTGATGTATCATGTCAATCACACATAAAAGGATTGGGTGTCAATTGACAGCCTTCACACACGATCTGCTACCTTAGCACGTGCCCGAACGCTGATTGGCTCAGCATATTTGACTTTCAAGTAGGGGTGGAATTATTCAGCAGACTGTGAACTGCATGCGAAATCTTCAAGCTTGATATTCTAGGGGGTTTATTTTGATGCCCAAATTACAATTTCTTGGACCTCCTGTCCCGACGGCTCTTAAGATGTCACTTCCAAATTTTCAGTTCTGATAGATGATTTTATCATATTAACACCACTGAAATACCAAGGGAGCTTTCGTGCAAAAACATGATATCTTCACAAATGAAAATAACATGTTATCTTCACACATGAAAATATCACTGTTGCTATGGTTACATATAAAAGTCATGCCTTTCGATGCCTTTTATGAAATGATTTAGTATTTCATTGATGTTTATGTAATAAATAGAATATTACATGGCCGCTTGGAGATAAGAAATTTCTCTTGTCGTGTTGAAAAATATTCACTCATTTGACTCGAATAGAAATTTCGTATCTCTGCATGGCCATGTAATATCCTCTATGTACTACCCCAAATAATGTGTGAGGAATGTTTCGTTTGTCTTCGGAGACTGATTTTAAAGCACTTTTTCCTGCCAAATTAAGTGCAAGATGAGAGTTTCGACTTTGGTGCACGATTTTTCCTTCAATTCTTAACATATCAAAAATTCCTCACACGGTATTGGAGTGCATTCATCTGTGACTAATTATAAGATGCAAGAAAATGAAGGGGCAGGAGAAAGGCAGGAGCCTTTGGGCAGGAGCTTCTGAAGCAGACTCGGTCGTTCAGAGTTTGAGGCTTCAAAATTAAAGGCAATATTAAATACCAAAAAACTAAAACTTTATTCAAATAATTCACTCTATTAGCTTTAATATGATGTATAGTTTAACCCTATACGAAAAATAGCGGCGCGACAATTTCATTTTTCCGCGGACACCTCGCTTCGGGACACCAAAAAAATGAAAATTCGGTTAGCCTGAATTAAGGCTAAATAACATTCAGGTTAGCCTGTTTACGGTTAGTTCTCAATAACAGTGAGGTTAACACCAAATTTTACCCCTGGTCTGCACGGTCTGCACAGTCTGCAGTCTGCGTTTTGGCGTGACCTCTCATTTTCCTTTACCGAGACCTTAAGAATATTATGGTTCAGTGATTTGTTTAGTCAGATGGTGCAGAGAGTGCATGGACTGCCGATCATGTAGTGTCCAGTTGCCGGACATCTGTAACGAATAGGACACGGCCAATAAAGCTTATAAATCTTTATACGAAGCGTCTACATGTTTACATTATCATATATGCTATTGCTAACGACCCACCTCATTTCCTCGAGAGGCTAACTCTTCCAGAACAGTTTTCGTCATCAAATAATGCGATCCCGAGGACATGGAGCAAAAACCTGCAATCCTGGCCGACAAAACGGAGTTCATTGTTGCTAATGAGAGGGCCACGAGGCCAAAAATCAAGGCCATTTTCCTGAACCTTCAAGGAAAATGTTTCGAATTCAACGCCTTGACGCATTGTGGGTAACAGGCCCAAGTACTGGGCAACCCTAAAATCACAGGACAATACAGAGAGTAAAAACTATCCTAAACATTCATAAAAGCTAACCTTAGGCCTAATTAGGCCTAAACAAACGTTTTTAGGCCTAATTAGGCCTAAGGTTAAGGTTAGGGTTAGGGTTGAAGAACGGAAGCACCTTAAAATTAAGATGCTCAACGCAAAATCGCCGAGGTTACAAGAGGAGGCCCAACAGTTATACGCGTTCAAAGACAGAGAAGTGAGGAAGAGTGCCAGGAGGGTAAGCGCCATTTCATTGAATTTTATAATAAATTAAATGATCTTCTCAACAAGCACGCACCGTTAAAGCCAGTCTCAAAGCGCATGATTAAGCGATTATCAAAACCTTGGATAACTAAGGGAATTAGAAAATCAATTAAAATCAAAAATCAACTTTTTACTTCGGGTGACACT
>NC_090874.1:49723884-49748884 GCF_036669935.1 Montipora foliosa | reverse complement strand
TTCAGAGGTCAGAAAAGCAATCAAAGCTACAAAGAATGGCAGGGCGCCCGGACCTGACTCCATCCATGCTGAAATGTTACAAGCTGACCTTGATATCTCTACAACCGTGTTAGTAGACCTCTTCAGCTATATATGGGACACCAACACCATCCCATGTGACTGGACAAATGGTCTCATAGTTAAAATACCTAAGAAAGGCAACCTGCAAAATTGTGACAATTGGCGTGGTATAACCCTTCTTTATTCTACGCCAAGTAAGATATTCTGTAGTGTTCTCCTTCAGCGGTTTGATTCAGCCATCGACAGCAGGCTCAGGCAGGAACAAGCCGGCTTTCGCAAGGGTAAAGGATGCATCGACCAGATCTTTGCACTGAGGAACATCATTGAGCAGTGCCTGGAATGGAACGCCCCCCTGCACATTAACTTTGTACACTTTAGAAAAGCTTTTGACAGTGTACACAGGGAGACTCTATGGAAGATCTTAGAGTCATACGGGATCCCGGACAAGATCATTACGCTGATCAATCTTTTCTATAGGAACTTCGAGTGCAGCGTCATCATCGGTAGCAAAACATCTGAACCATTCCCAGTCAAATCTGGAGTACGTCAAGGCTGCATCCTTTCCCCTATGCTCTTTCTAATTACCATCGACTGGGTAATGCGACAAACCACATCAGACAAGGCAAGAGGTATCCAGTGGACGCTTTTCTCCCACCTTGAGGATTTAGACTTTGCTGATGACCTGGCACTTTTGTCCTCCAGGAGTGACCATCTTCAGGTGAAGACGGATCGACTAGATAAGTTCTCCAGCCAAACCGGACTAAACATCAATACAATGAAGACCAAAGTCATGTCAATCAACTCAGTCAACCCTACACCCATAACTGTCAAAAGAAAAAGTGCTGGATCCTGTGGAGGACTTCACTTATCTGGGCAGTTTAATCAGCAAGGATAATGGAGCAAGGAAGGATATCCAGTCGAGGCTAGGCAAGGCGCGAGGGGTCTTTGCACGACTCCAACCCATTTGGAAATCCAAGGAGTGCAGCCTTAAGACCAAGCTGAGACTATACAACAGCAATATTAAATCTGTCCTACTCTATGAGTCGGAGTGCTGGCGTGTTGTGAAATCGGACATGGACAAGATCAGTGCCTTCCATAATGGATGTCTTCGGAAGATATGCCGCATCTTCTGGCCCCAAAAGGTGTCAAACGAAGTCCTCTACCAGAAAACCGGTTGCAAAAACATCTTGCTAGAGGTCAAACACCGCCGACTTAGATGGCTTGGTCACGTTCTTAGGATGGAACCGGGATGGATCCCCAAAACAGCGTTACAGTGGACCCCTGTTGGTAAGCGTAAGCCCGGACGGCCCAAAACAACGTGGCGTAGGACAGCCGAGACGGAACTTAAAGAGATGGGCTTGACCTGGGGCGAGATTCGCATATTTACCGGAAACTAGACGCTCCATGAGCGTATACTGGGTGTCCTGTGGTACGTATTACTAAAAACAGAATGGACTGAATTGAACTGCAGCGTTCCAGGCAATTTTTTCAAGTCGGGGGTCATTAAGACCATGTAAGGGGTCACCCAGAAGTCGTGCCAGCTGAGGCCCTTTGGCTCACACGTTCATACGTACGTTTGGTAGTGCAGCAACACAGCGCTTAACTTCATATTGTCAACAGAGCTGATCAAAGATTTGAAAGTCCAGAAGCTGATCTAGTCCGCGTAGAGGAAGCTCGAGAGAGAATTGCTTTCGTATTTGATAGAGGAATCAAAGTTCTCTTCAAATATATGTCTCGGCCAGTTGAAAGGACTCGTATTGTTTTCAGAAAGGAATACATGGCGGCGAACAACTTTGAGGTGTTTATCCACTATTTAAAAACAGCTTCTTTAGCATCCACCAAATGAAAAAAAGCCTATGCTAACAATTTAGTTGTGGTTAAAGGGGCACTGTCATGAGCTGCGCATGCTCGAGTTTGTTTGTTCTCGCGCTCACGGAAAATTCTAGCCGCCATTATGGATTCACCCGTGAGTCACGTATATTCGCAGTTAATGAATTTTATGTCAAACATAGCGCTCAGAATTTAATATTTATCTGTCAGGAAGACTTTTTCCGGATCAATAAACTTTTGTAACTGCGAAAGTGCATCCAGTACTAAGCGAAATCACTGTCGCTGCACGCTTCGTAGCCAGCATCGAATTTAGCTTGCAGCCAGGCGTGAAAATTTCTTTGCTTCAGATAAATACACTTGTGAGTGTTATTCCACTCCTTCAGATATTCTTTGCGATCCGTTAAAGCCTTCTTTTTTCTCCCGGAGTTTCTCCTTAGTCCACCATGGCCCTCTCCAGTGAACGACATTTTGAATTTGACGATTCAACTTGAAAAACTTAACCCAACACTTTTCAAGTTTTCGCAAGACGCTAGCGCAACTCATGACAGTGTGCCTTTAATTCTAGCCTCACATCATAGTCACAAACTAGACGCTCCATGAGCGTACACTGGATTGCCTGTGGTACGTGTTACTCAAAAGCAGAAGGGACCGAGTTGGGTGGTAATGAATTGCAGCGTTCCAGGCAATTTTTTCAAGTCGGAGGTCATTAAGACCATTTAAGGGGTCACCCAGAAGTCGTGCCAGCGGAGGTCCTTTGGCTCACACGTTCATACGACGAAACAGATCTTTTTCTGAGGTTAAAATCCAGGCTACCGCTAATCATTTGTCAGAAAGAAAAAATTCCTGTCATCTTTAGAAAAAATAGGTACGCATTGAGTACGTTTGATTGTGCAGTAACACAGCGTATTACTTCATATTGTCAACTGAGCTGCATTTTGTCTTCCAGGAGATTCAAGTTGTCTTTTGCGGAATATGTAACTCTAATAGTACACGATCGATATTGTTTTGGTATTGTATATCATTATAGTGCCATGGTAGAAGTCCTAGGCAAATAGTTCCTTCAGAAGTCATGTTGTTACTAGCAAAGAGACTGAAGAAAATAAAAGGGAATCGAGAAACATTGGCTTCTAGGCTGACATGTTGATCATTTTCAAGTTCCCTCTCAACTTCTTTTCACCACAAGTTTAAAGTGCTTATCACCTCAACACACTTTTCCACTATTTATTCTCAGAAATCATCCCAAATACATCCTGTTGCTTTTAGAACATTTAGATTGAAATTTCGCTCTTCCGTTGGTTTTGAAAAACGGGAAATGTGGTCAAACCGTGATTAATAACCGAGCAATGAAGGGGAATGGGTTCGATACCGGGTTGGCGTCACAAATTAGGGCGCGTTCGATTGACCCTATTCCGGAATAAGAATACAGAGAGTGATGATGAAAACGGTATGTTTGGCGCGTTTAGAAGCAGCAAGGATAATAAAAATATGCTTAAAATAGCATTTTAGCAGAAGTTTGACAATTTTAATGTAAATTTCCGTAAAAACGAAGGATTTTAAACATATATTCCATGTATTCCTATTCCGGAATGCGGTCAATCGAACGCACCCTTAATTTCCATCGCTGTTTTCAAAGAACTATCTCAATGCAAATTAATTTGTGACGTCAACCCGGTATCGAACCCATTCTCCATCATTGCTCGGTTATGGAGTATGATCACTTTTCCCGTCTTTGAAAGTCAATAAAAAGGTGAAATTTCAATCAAAAGGTTCTAAAAACAACACGATGAATTTGGGACGATTTCGGAGAATAAACAAAGTGAAAAAGTATGTTGAGGTGATAGGCACTTTAAGTGTGCACTTTAAGCGTCTGACAGCCTTTTAACACAAAAGATCTGGATGGGTGACCTATAAAATATACCACTTTGTAACAGAAGCATAGGACCGAAAATTCTATTTTAGCGCTCAAAAATGCAAACTAATTAAGGTACAGATTTTGTTAGCTTGCTTTATGCAAAACAAATATTGATGCAAAAGTAAATAAATATTGATACACAGTTTTTAGGAAGAACAGAGGGACGTTTTCAGGAAGGTCGATCGAGAATAAAATATTTTGCCACAGCAACAAAATTTTACTACATGAAAACAACATTAATTTTGAACCACGAATATAAAAAGTTGCCATCAGCAAAAAACATTTTGGGAGATTTTTGCTAAGTTGAATTTTGTTATTGTACTTTTGCCTGCACAAGTAAATCGCAAAATCGAAAGTGACATCGAATTCAGCGGGCGCCGTGATCAAGTTACCCCGGCGTGTTTACTCGCGAAACAGTAAAGCATCTGTGTCAAATGATGGCAAGATACCGGGTTTTTGTTCTTGAGGTTGACCATTGTTCCTGCAAAGTCAAAAAATTACTCTCAAAGACGAGGTTATTTATGACCAGGTAATTGCATCGTTTTGGAAATAGCAGCTACTTTATTATTCATCAGTGTCACAATTTTTTGCTGATTTTGGGGCTCATTTTGTTGAAACTCAAACACGCTTCCAAAGACCTGTTTATTACGCGCTGCTTACAGTGCACTACCACAAAAATCCTCCCGTATCACATTTCAACACACGTATGCAAATTTGTTAAGCTCGAAAATGAAAGAACATGATAAATTCACAATCTCACAATCTCACAAAAACCGTTTCCAGCGAAAAAAAATATTGAAACAAACAGCATATTTGCTATGACAGGCCAAAAAACCCTTCCTATTTCAATTGCGTGCGTGCAAACAAGACACACAATCCGTGTCACAAAGCATATGCAATTAAATAAATTTCTGACAGTTCAAATAAAACCCTTCTCGAAAGAATCTTGACCATAAATAATTAAGCACAAAAGAGACAACAAGCTGTCATTCAAATAATTCTTCACTGTCTCATTTCCGATCTTTTTTTTTACCTTTGCAGATTTAGAGTTGAGTACAAAACTTAATAAAAGGGCCGCTTTACACGAGCCCGGGCTGGGTGAGGCTTGGGTCGATCTCGGCTGACCTGGGTCAGTTCCTTTTTCGCTCGGTTGAAAGGGCTGGTAACTACTTGTCAGTGAGGAAAATGGCGGACAAACATGCAATCATCAGAATCATCAATTCGTGGTAACGTTATCAGCCATTTTACCAATGTTATTTGCTTGTGTGCAGCTGCATGGGCTTTTAATGCTCATCATCATGCCCCAACAGAAACAGCTCCAGGCCACCCCCCGTGCACTTCGATTTTAACAGAGCTTACAAACCAACGCTTACAAACTTTTGGACATAATTATCCAAACATTTTCCACACGCTCTTCATGCCCATTCGCCTCCGCTATTTTGCTACGGGGTGCGCATGGGCAAGAATGCTGAACCGCAAAAAGAGTGGCGTTCAAACGATCCCGGATCAGATAGGCCAGCGTTTACATAAAGAAATTGAAGAAATTTCAAACCATCTAGCCGGGTCACCCGAGTCTCGAGAAGGGTTATCCGGCAAGGGGGGGCTGACCCGACTTGACTACCCGCCGCCGCCGCGGTGATTCAACCCGGGTTCGTGTAAAGAGGCCCTTAGATGCGACTTCAGTGAATACTGTGATGCATTCAAGGCTTTCGATTCCTTCAATGTTTGTTAAATCCATAAGAAATTTGCCATTTGATCTTAGTGTTGTATATAATACCAAGTTAGTAAAATGTTAGAAACAAAGTTCACTTGACCATAGCTCTTATTCATAAATGGCGGTTACATTTATAATTTTTTTGTTCAAGTGCAAATTAGCCTACAAAGACTAACAAGCCTCGTTTTAGAGCAAGAATTCTTTTCAATTCACTGCATGGTATCGAGGCTTGGTAGGCTAATTTGCACTTGGACAAAAGAATCATAAATTGACCTCCATTTATAAATAAGGTCTATTACTAACTCACTGCTCACTTTGATTTCGGCTCCAGCGACGGGCGAAAAATTGCTGTCGAAGTCCATTACTTGTCGCTTTTAAGACTCCAGATATTCATTTTTCATCGCCTGTCTTGTTTATCCAATTGACTTTCCATTCTTGAGCTCCATAAGGGTATATTTTGTTTAAAGATGCACTAAAACGCCATTCGCGACAACAAAGAAATATTACTCATTTTCCGACTAGGATTGCCATACTGGCAACCCAGTAAAAATAAAAAATTAAAAAATAACAGAGAAATATTACCCATTTTCCGACTGGGATTGCCATACTGGCTACCCAGTAGAAAGTTAAGTTTGTTTTGGAGAAATTCTTAAATGAAAATGACACCAGAAAAAAAAAATACCTTGGCGATCCATAAAAAGAAATGACAAAAAAACATGCCTTTTTAGCTGTAGGAAAGGCACTAACCATATTATTGTTGTCAAGAAACTTTAGGTGTAATTTTTGGTGTGAAATTTGCAGGAAAACGAACAATTTTCGACCTTTTCATGTCTTCGATGGTACTGTAAAAATGGCGCGAGAAAAACATTTGGGCTAAACTGTCGCGAACGGTAGCTGTTGTTTATGATTTTTGCATGGAAAAGCGCTTGTTAAAAATACTTTTTTCAAATCCTCTCCCAGAAAAACGCTGAAGTGATGAATCTCAAAAATCCGGATATAGATTTAATCCGAAGTGTCCTCCTCGAGTGTGGATACTTTGGATTTCTGATCCGTTTTTGGATTTCGCCGAAAAAACGCACCCTCGGTATGTTTATCCTTTGGTTGTAACCACTAAAAATGTGATACCCCGGGGTAAATTTGTCAGCACATATTTGTTATCCTAGTTCCAGTATGAAAACAAGTCCAGCCCGTATCATTGTAGAGCTTTTGGACGTGCATTCACAATTTATCCGTAAGTCACGTCCGACAATGAACGAATGACTTAGTATGATATGTCTGATGGGGGACTGAAATAATTTCACATGTAGGACACGAGTGGTTTTCTGCCAGTTTCGGCGCATTTGCCGCACTCACATGCTTATTACTTAGCCTATTTCATGGAGTGAGGAAATCAAGTGTTGTTTATTGGTGGGGAGGAGTGGTAGAGGGTTATCTGAGGTTCCTTGACAGCAAATCCCAGAAGCATTGATCGGGAGACTTAACTATTAGAGTGTAACGTGAAGTGCTAGTTTTCTACCCATATGAACCATGTGGGCGTTAGCCCTGCTGATGGAAATGGGCCCACACAAGGACAGAGAAAAACTCCAACCTGGTCAGAGTCAGGCGTGACTTACGGCTAAATATAGTTAAATGAAATTTAACATAGGTAACGACTAGGAGCTAGTCTGGTCAGTAGTGTTTTGCAGGCGGTTGTTAGTGTCTTGGCCGTCTGGTAGCGTTGTTCAGCGTTTTGGTGCGTTCTGTAGCGTTTGTTATAGTTACATGGTTCACGACCGGGAGCTAGTCCGGTCAGTAGCGCCTTGCAGGCGTTTGTTAGCGTTTTTATGCGTTTTTTGTAGCGTTTGCAGCACTCTTTAGGTTGTGGGAGCCCTGGGGCTGACATGGTTCAGCGGTATTCCTGCTTAGTGCATGCGTTGTTGTCCAATGTGCTTGCAGCGTGTTTGTTGCTCTGTTGGCGTGGCGTTGTGAGTCGGATTAGGAGTTTAGTGGTTCTCGGCGTTCTTCTTCTCGCTTCGTTGGCTATCTCGGTCGCTGTCCAGGTTGAAATAGAAGTTCTTCGATCTTCGATCATCTCCATCTCGTCTTCACCGCCGTGTTGTGGTTCGTCTTACCTTCTCTTGTACCTGTTCCGATAGTCGGCTCGTCGCTCAGATAGCGTGGCGTTTCTTTGGCGGGCTTAGTGTAGCGGTTCCCAGTTGTGGTCAACAAAGGATAAAACAACAACAACAAAAAAAACACAAGGATTTCTTCTGTCATCGACCGTGGTTTCCCCGCCCTCTGTCGTGTTTGTTGGTTTGTCTTTACTCACTCATCGCTCTTTCATGCCTTGGACCTTTGTGTGCTCCGATACGTTAGCGTGGCGTTTATTTTGGCGGGCTTAGTGTAGCGGTTCCCAGTTGTGGTCAACAACGGAATAAAATCTAAAGGATTTCGTCAGTCATCGACCGGGGTTTTTCTTCAGCGGCTGTCGTGTTTGTTGGTTTGTCTTTCATTCACTCATCACTCTTTCGTCCCTGGACCATAGTGTCCTCCTTCATCGCCCGTGGTTTTTTCTCGCTCTCTGTCGTGTTTGTTGGTTTGTTTTTCACTTGTTTTTCGTGGTCGCCTCTAACTCGCTCGTCGCTGGTTGGTGTTCGATCATACATCATGCCGAACCCACCTCGTTCAACCAACAATAGCTTGTCCGCTGGACTTCGTTCAGAGGACATACCTCTCTTGTCCCCCGCGCCGATGGTGGTTTCTACGGCTCCCTCTGGCCCTGTGGCGCCTTTGGCCGTCGATTCGATCGCCGAGGCTGTTGTTCGCGCACTTGGAAGCACCCTTCCGACTATCATCTCTTCAATTCAAGGGAGCGCCCCCTCGCCATTACCCCCCTCCGTCCCTGGCACTTCTGTTGGCGTCACTCCATCTAGCTCCTCCGGATCGACTGCTGTTTCTTGTGACGTCAATGTCTCATCTATGGCTTTTGGGGCGTCATCAGGTACGTTTACTTTGCCTGCCTTCATTCCTACCTTTTCTCCTGTGTCGGCCATCACTGACTCAAGCTCGGCCCGCTTCGTTGCCCCCATCACCTCTCCAATCGCGAGTCCCAGTGTATCCGGCAGCCTGCCAAGTTTTGGTAACTCTGGATCAGTGCCTGTGTCTGAGAAGGCTTTCATTGTTGGTCCTGGTCATGCACCAGTCCCGGCGAAATTGGCCAAGAAGATCATCGAGGGCCAGTTCGTGGAGTTGGCGGATCTACTTACAGTCAATCTCCGAGCTGGGGATCAGGAACCACAGACCTTCCTCTCCTGGTGTCCAACGTAAAACGCAGGCAGGTTGAAATCAAGGATATTCTTACTTGGACTGAGGCCTTCACGATTTTCCAGCTGGTCCTGTGTGCCTCTCACCCCCTGCGCTGGTTAGACTTGACCAGATATAAGCTGCTCATTATTCAAACAGCCCGCCAATATCCAGGTCTGGCTTGGCTTGAATACGATCTGGCCTTCAGAAGGGATGCTGCTGCCTCGGGCCTTACGGATTGGTCCAAAATGAATTTGGATCTGTATAGTTTTCATTTGCGTTTGCCAGCTTCGTCCTCACTGCAACCAAGGCTGTCTTCCCTTTCCGGGTTTCCTCAGTCTTCCTCAGACAGCCCAGACTCCCACCGACGCACACCATTCTGCCATTCCTGGAATGAAGGGAAATGCCGGTGGCCATTTGGGAGGTGCAAGTTCCGCCACAACTGCAGCAATTGCGAGGGAGAGCATACCAAGGCTAACTGCCCCTTTCCCCGCTCAGCTGGATTTCGTTCCTGTTCCCGCTCCCCCTCCCCTGGAGGGAGAAGGGGACAGTACTGAGGGGCGAGGTACGCCCAGTGTTGTGTTTGTACATAGTTTTAGTGATGTGATTGCCTTGCCTAGCCAGCCGAATGGATTGCCTCAGCTGGCAAAGTTGTTTTGTCCTGTTCCAGTTTCAGTTCCAGTCTCAGTTCCCGTTTCTGTTCCAGTTAAGCCCAGCGTTGCAGTTGTCTCTTTTGCCCCGTTATCTCCGGTGTCTCAGGTCACACCATTACAGTTGGATCAATTTCAAGCCGAATTATGCCACCATCCCAACAAGTCAGCTGTGGCATTTGTGACTTCTGGGATACGGGATGGATTTCGGATAGGCTTTGACCCATCCTTGGTGTCCCTCAAATCGGCATCTTCAAACATGCGTAGCTCTGCTGAGCACCCATCAGTGATTGACTCCTACTTGCAAGCTGAAGTCTCTTCTGGCAGGGTGGCAGGTCCTTTTCCAGTGCCTCTGCTTCCGTCATTGCACATAAGTCGTTTCGGGGTGATCCCCAAAAATAATCAGCCTGGGAAGTGGCGTCTCATTTTAGACCTATCATCCCCAGAGGGGCAAAGTGTCAATGACGGCATCCCTAAGCCCCGTTTACCATTCAATATGTGTCGGTGGATGCTTTCATTGATGGCATAATGTCTCTGGGTCGAGGAACATTAATGGCCAAGTTCGACGTGGCCAGTGTATATCGGAATGTGGCTATCCAACCGGACGATCGCCCCCTTCTTGGCATGAAGTGGCGTGGGCAATATTTTGTGGATTTGGTGCTCCCTTTTGGGCTGCGTTCAGCACCATTTATTTTCACCGCCATTGCAGACCTGGTTGAATGGATCCTGGTTCACAATTATGAGGTTACATTTCTCTGTCATTACTTGGACGATTTGCTCACTTTGGGCTCACCGGCGTCCCCTGTGTGCCACAACAACCTTCAAACCTGCGTTCGTCTGTGTACAAAACTTGGCCTTCCCCTTCATCCAGATAAGTTGGAGGGGCCTGCGACTCGTCTTACAATCCTTGGGATTGAACTTGACTCCAAGAACCTTCAGGCTCGCCTTCCGACTGACAAGGATTGTTTCACTGTTAGATGAGTGGTCGGCAAAACGTTTTTGTAAACGTCGCGAGCTGGAATCCCTGATTGGCCATCTCCATCACGCCTGCAAGGTCGCCCCACAGGGTAGGACATTCCTTCGCCGGATGATCGACTTGCTTTGTGCCTTTCGCCGTGATCACCCCATTAGGCTTAACCAGGAATTTCGGCGGGATTTAACCTGGTGGCGGGAACTGTTCTAAACTTGGGATGGCCTCAGTTTTTTCTGCATGCCCACATGGGCACCTCTCCCGGACTTCCAGGTCTCATCGGATGCAGCTGGCTCTTTGGGCTATGGAGCTATTTTTAAATCCCACTGGTTTGCTGGTGCCTGGTCAGCTGCACAAAGTTCCTCATCTATAGCGTACAAGGAGCTCTTCCCAATCGTGGTGGCAGCCTATCTCTGGGGCCGTCAGTGGGTATCTCGGCGGGTCGAGTTCTTTTGTGACAATGAGTCTGTGGTGGCTGTACTTAAGTCTGGCACCTCGCGGGACAAAAACCTAATGGTGTTGCTGCGTTATTTGACTATGCTGGCCATCCATCATTCCTTCTCATTTACAGCTTTATCTGTTCGAGGCAAAGCTAATCCAGTTGCTGATGCACTCTCTCGATTCCAATTTCAGCGGTTCAGACGCCTGGAGCCACAGGCCGACCCAACCCCGTCTCCTATTCCTGCCTCCCTTCTGGCAGCGCTCCAGATGCCTTGACTCAGAAGTGTCCGTTCTTACTTACCCAAGGTCTTGCCCCTTCCACCCGACGAGTGTACTGATCCGCCCAATGTCGATTTACAGACTTTTGCCACCAGGATGGTCGTGCAAACCAGGATGGCTCGATCCCCCAGCCACTGAGGAGACTCTCATGCGCTTTGCTTCCTTCCTGGCTGACAACCTGAACCATTCCTCCATCAAGGTCTATCTATCAGCAGTGCGCTCCCTTCACATTGACCATGGCCTTCCCGATCCGCTAGTCAACTGTCTTCGTTTGCAGCGTCTGCTAAGGGGCATTAAGCGAGTTCAAGGTCCAGTGTCACCCAGGCGCCTACCTATCACAATTGATCATCTGAAGGTCATTCAGTGCTCTTTGGACCTGTCTACTAGAGACCATGTGATGTTGTGGGCTGCGTGCTGCTTGGCAGTTTTTGGGTTTTTGCGTGCGGGCGAATTCACGGTCAACTCGGCATTTGATCCTCACACCTATATGACTGTTAGCGACCTGCAAGCGGACTCCTTGGTAAATCCCTCTTGTTTCAAAGTCCGTATCAAGTGTTCCAAGATAGACCCCTTCCGTGTGGGTTGTGATATCTACTTGGGGCGTGGCTCGGGCTCTGTGTGCCCCATAACAGCGTTGGGCACTTACTCGTCTCTGCGTGGGTCTGCTCCAGGGCCCCTGTTCTTGTTTTGTGATGGTCGTCCTCTTACCCGGCAGCAGCTATCATCCTTTTTGCAGTCTATCCTACATGGGGCTGGGTACTCCGGCTCCTACTCCGGCCATAGTTTCCGGATTTAAATGAAATTTAACATAGTTAACGACTAGGAGCTAGTCTGGTCAGTAGTGTTTTGCAGGCGGTTGTTAGTGTCTTGGCCGTCTGGTAGCGTTGTTCAGCATTTTGGTGCGTTCTGTAGCGTTTGTTATAGTTACATGGTTCACGACCGGGAGCTAGTCCGGTCAGTAGTCCGGTCCGGTCAGTTTGTTAGCGTTTTTATGCGTTTTTTGTAGCGTTTGCAGCACTCTCTAGGTTGTGGGAGCCCTGGGGCTGACATGGTTCAGTGGTATTCCTGCTTAGTGCATGCGTTGTTGTCCAATGTGTTTGCAGCGTGTTTGTTGCTCTGTTGGCGTGGCGTTGTGGGTCGGATTAGGAGTTTAGTGGTTCTCGGCGTTCCCTCCCTATCCCCCCCTTTTTTTTGTATTCTTTTTTTGGTGTGTGTGTTGTTCTTTTTTTTTGTATTCCTTTTTTTTTTGTTCTTTTTTTTTTTGTATTCTTTTTTTTTTGTGTGTTGTTCTTTTTTTTTGGGGTTCTTTTTTTTTGTATTTTCTTTCTTTATTTTTGTTTCCACTGAGCTATCTGGCTCAAGTGTGACGGGTGCCTTAGGGGGGCCTGGCGCGGGGGGCTCGTGGCTTGGTTGCGGGTTGGGCAGGCCAGTCGGGTGTTCTAGCGCCATGGGGATGTGACTTCGGTTTCAGCCCCCAGGCTTCCTGGGCACCTACCCTCCACTGGCGACGCGGGCGTTAAATCGTGAATGCACGCCCAAAAGCTCTACAATAATATGCGCTGGACTTGCTTTGATACTGAAAATAGGATAACAAATATTAAACTCAGCTTGAAAAATTGCTCTCTACGCATGGACAGATGGTGAAACCATTGATATAGGTTAAAATCCTACAATCCGGGTCAAAAGACTTTGCGACACTTTTTGGGCAAAAAGTAGAGAATTTACTGTACATGCTTCCATCGTTATATGAGCAACGCGTGTTCTTCTTTCACTGCCTTTTTCGCACCCCCCTTGCCCCCAGACAATGTTGAAACACGCGAGCGATCGATGAACGGATCTTGATTTTGGAGACCGTGAAACATCAACATTGTAATGGGGGAGGGGAGAAAGCGGGAATTGTCCCAACAGTTTTGACCAGGATTGTAGGTCCCGTTGCTTAAGTTCCATGTGAACAGGGCAAAAATATAGTATGGTTCCGTGTGAACAAAATGTCAGGTCAACGCTTTCATTTCCAAGCGATAGAAAATGCTTCTTGTGTAGTGTGAACTTAGCCTAAAAAAGATGTCCATGTCAAAGACGTTGCGCAAAAAGAATTCTCTGTACGACAAGTTCACTCATTCTTCGATTTCGTCCCATTCCTTTTACAGCACAGGTGACAAAAGCATCTACATGTCTTCCATATCGCCATGACAACCAAGGTAACCACAAAAACAAGGAAAGCTATGACGTCAATTAAGTAGTATTGATACCAATGGATGTTAAACACTTGAGCTCTGAGATGCTGGGCTCCACCATGTCTCAGTACATATTCTATCCAGTCTGCTGTTGTCTCTAATGGTGTGCGCGGTCTGTCTTTCATAATCTTGGAAATGCGAACGGCTGCTTTCTTGAACCTGAAAACAATATACCAAAGACATTTACATAGAGAGTTTACAGGTCCCTGGTAGCTGAGGTTTCTCACCTCTTAACTTCGCTGGGCTTACGAGACCTCTGCCATGAGTAGTATACGTAGCTTATGATACGGCTGCATATCATTTGCATAAATGTGCATATTGAAAATAGATAGTTTGTATGGGAATGAGACGTCATAAAAAAATGGCGGATTTGATGCAAATGAAGCTGGAAACTCATTAATGTCCGCCATTTTGTTCTAGCCGAAAGCGTACAGAAATGTCAGTACATATATGGGCATAAGACCAGTTGTGCCCAGGAAATGACGTCAGGTGTCACACCAGACCGGAAATGTAACTCCAGGTATCCCATTTATTCTAGGTGGTCTTGGAACGCTTGGCAACAGGTCGGATGAATAAGGACCAGGTTTAGAAAGACCAATAGGAATCTGTATACAGGGCCATGTTTTGATGAACTAATAATGGGAAAGTCATATTTGCCTAGACAACAAAAAGGGAAATAAAAAAGGAGAGGGATCGCCGACCTTGATGTTTGGAATGAATTGTCAAAAAAAAAAACAACTCAAAATGTGTGTTTAGGCAGTCCGTGGGCGTTTGCGCTGGGGATCGTGTGTTGTTGTTCTCGGATGAATAAGAACCACGTTTCTAAAGATCAATAGGAAGCTGTTTACAGGGCCGCTTTGAGATAAACCAATAAGGAGTAATTTAAAATTAGGGGTAATGATGCTATTAAACTGTTTTTTTCCACGGATTACTTTGCTCGACTGCTGAGTTACCGCTTACTGGTGGGATAAATAACGACCACGTTTAGTAAGACCAATGGGAAGCTGTATACAGGGCCGTGTTTAGATGAACCAATAGGGGAAAAGTCACGCTCGCCTAGACCACACAAAAGAGTTCTAAGGCAATATAGTGAGTGGTTCTAGAACAGGTGGAGCTGTGGAGCCATGGAGGCCTCAAGCTCCACAGCTTGAGCCCTAACCCTAAATCCTAACGAACGAACTAGCCCCAACCCTTCACCCAAACGGGCTTAAAAAAATAGTTTTTTTTTAGTTTTTGCCTTTCTTCTCACATGATGTTACTGCCAAAGAGCAGTCAAAAACGCAATGACGCTTTTGTTTTCTAATGAGACGTGACCGATAACTTGAACGGGATTGTGCACATACTAAGAGTCCTTACTGTTTTCTATGAGAATATTTAATAACCTGAACAGGATCGTCACAATTGATTGCACCTATACAAACTGCACAATGAGCTATGTCCACACGCCCGAACATGCTCAATTGACGCCACAATTGGAAATGTGTACTAGAAATCTAGTACACAAATGTTTTTCACCTTGTCCAGGTTTTACAATATTTTCCAGATTGGATGTTTTCACTTTGTAAACAGTTCTGTTAGTAAATTTTGAGAAGGATTTTTGAGTAGGATTTTGAGTACCGCTTTTGCTCCGACCAACTTCAACCAACTCCGAGCAGCTCCGAGCAAATATGAGTACGTCCCAGTAGGGGGAGCAACTGCGAACGACAGAGTCTCTCCGAGCAACTCCAAGCAGGTGTGAGCAAATATGAATAGGTCCCTGTGGGGGAAGCAACTGACAATAACAGAGTTGCTCCGAGCAATTCTGAACAACTCTGAGCAGCTCCGAGCAAGTCCTGCAAGGGGTGCAACTGGCAACACGGAGCACCCAGAGAGCAAAATTGGTCTTTTAATTTATAAGGTTCAGTGGCTTAGAACAATTTTGCTCTTTGGGTGCTCCGTGTTGCCAGTTGCACCCCTTGAAGGGGCCGACTCAGACTTGCTCGGAGCTGCTCAGAGCAACTCTGTTCTTGGCAGTTGCTTTCCATACAGGGGACCTACTCATATTTGCTTGGAGCTGTTCGGAGTGTATCGGTCCCGCGTTCAAGTTATTAGATATTCAAGTTACGTCTCATTAGAAAACGAAAGTGTTATTGACTACTGTACGGCAGTAACATCATCATGTGTGAGAAGAAAGGCGAAAACTTAAAAACATAGTTTTTTAAAATCCATTTGGGAGAAGGGTTGGGGCTTTTTTGTTCGTTAGGATTTGGGGTTAGACTGTGTCTCCACAGCTCCACTCGTCGTGGAAACGCTCATTAAATTGCTTCCTCATTGGAACTCTTTCGTATGGTCTCGGCGAACATGAATTTTCACTTAATGATTCATCTAAACGCGGCCCTGTATACAGCTTTCTATTGGTCTTTCGAAACCTGGTACTTGCTCATCCCACCAAAAAGCGGTAACTCGGCAGTCGAGCAAAGTAATCCGTGAAAAGAACAGTTTAATAGCATCATTAGCCCCAATTTTAAATTACTCCTTATTGGTTCATCTAAACGCGACCCTGTATACAGCTTCCTCTAGATCTTTGTAAGCGTGATCCTTATTCGTCCGAGAAAAAAACAACACACGATCGCCAGCGCAAACGCCCACGGACTGCCTAAAGACACATTTTGAGCTTTTTCTGGACGATTCATTCCAAATATCAAGGTCGGCGATCCCTCTTCCTTTTTTTTCCCCTTAAGTAACTAATGTATTTACTTGCTGTCGTTCTTTTTGTTGTCTAGGCGAACATAACTTTCCCCTTATTGGTTCATCTAAACGTGGCCCTGGTATGCAGCTTCCTATTGGTGTTCCTAAACGTGGTCCTCATTCATCCGACCTGTTGCCAAGCATTCCAAGGTCACCTAGAATAAATGTGTACAATGTAGTATGTTTCTCACCAGGAACAGGGTAGGTCACTTGGACCCACACACGTTCCCACTTGTAACAATAGGGTTTGTCTTGCCTGATTTTCGGTTTGCGTGACACCTGGTGTGACATTTCCGGTCTGGTGTGACACCTAACGTTATTTCCAGGGAGACTTTGCACTGTCATCGTGTTGTTTCCTTTGACAAGAAACTTCAATCTATCTCGTCTCTCTCCACCCAGGTGAATAACTGAGTACTGGCGACATACTGCCCGAAGTAGCCCCGTGATGACAGACTAGCAGCCCGTCCAGGGAGGAGTAGCAATACCCTCCAGAACAGTTGCTTCAAGCTAAGGAAACCAGGATAAGCTCCTGCCATAGGGAGCCCAGTGGCTCATGAGAGACTTTACTCCGATCAGTGATTGGCTAAAAAATTTCTGCTAATGTTTCAACTAATGAAAAGCAGTAGTACATAATTATTTCAAGGCTACTTAGCATTTATTTCTGTTCCTTTTTCAATGTCATCTTAAATTGCACTTAGCTTTATTTGTGTAAAAGAAAAATTTCAAACGTTACACAAAAATGATGAAAAATGATGCAAAAAAATAAAAACAGGCCAAATTAATTGATATGCAAAAAGTGAAAATGGTCCTGATAAAATTCAAAATCATAAGAATCACAAAAAAATATACATCCGCAAAATCGTTGTAAAAATAAAACGAGCTCAGAAATAACACAAACTTTTTATAGTTTTCCCTGTGCCAGAAACTTTGAAGACAGGTGGTCAATGAATATTAATCACTTGCGAATTGAAAAAAAAAAGCATTTTATCAAAAATATTAGGTGTTTCTAACGTGTGAGAAAAATAATTAATAATTAATCTCAATTAACTGCCAGACAACAGACGGCAAGAAATTTCCCTATGTTTGACGATTGAAATATAGACTTTGATGTGTTACAAAAAAAGTCTAAGGATTACTACGCATTAATCAAAAGTAGAAAAGCCCAGTTTCCAAAAAGTTCCTAACATCTGAGACAAGCTTTTAATTTATAACAACATTACTTGAAAAAGATCTTTCGGCTGCCTCATTAAGTGTCGTTTGAACCTTATATAAAAGCATTTCAATTCAAAGTCCTTAATTCGATACTATTTACAAATACAAAGTTATGCAAGATAGGTTACATCTCAGATGATAATTGTTCATTCTGTAAATCGGAACCAGAAGTCTTTTATTGTAGTCATGTACAACGTTTTTGGAAAGACTTTGAATACTATTTCTGTTTAATGACAAAAGAATTCTTCCATCTAACTTTGCAAGATGTCATGATCAGAATACTATATGCAAAATGCCCTTTACTGAATTATTTGTTGCTTATTGCTAAATCATTTATATGGGGTTGCAGAAGAAATCAGACATTACCAAACATAGCCGCCTTTAAACAAAGGGCTAAAATTAAATACGAAACAGAAAAGTTTATATGTGTTAAAACCAATTGCATGGTCAAATTTAATAAGTGGGCCCTCTGCTTAGGGAACATTCTAAATTGTTTATAAGTGTGTTTATTAAAAACTGGCTCTGCGCTTGGGTTTGTTATTAATGGAATCAGATATGTATTGTGGAATTTTTTTTTTCTTTTTTTTTTTTGGGGGGGGGGGGGGTGTTGGTATTATGTAAAAGCATAAGTATAAGTATAAGTATAAGTATTCATTGTTAGTAAGTAATGTTATTATTGTAAGTATTGTTAGTATTGTATTAGTTTAGTACAAGGTAGTACTGTATGTATGTATGTATGTATGTATGTATGTTAATAATTATTGTAAGTATTGTTTTTATTAAATAAAATACTTTAAAAAAAAAGAAAATTTGCAAAAGAAAATTGGCTCCGAGAATTTTACAAGCCAAAGTAGAGGTGGGAGAAAAACAATCCTAAAATAAAATGCGAACAAAGAAAGAAATCCTTAAAGAAAAAAACCAGATTGAAGAAAGATAAAAAAATTGGAGGAACTTAAAGAAATTGAAAAAGAACACAATTTGATAGTGATGCTAAAAGATTGTTAAAAGTTAAAGAAAATCCAGTTTAAGGAGAAAATAATCAATTATTTGAAGAAATACGTAAAATTACTGGAATAGAATCAAATAATTCAGATTTTAAAAAATGTGAAAAAAATTTAAAAATGAAACGGAATCAGAAGAGAATAAAATTGAAATAACAGAAAAAAGTGCACTAAAAGGTTATCCAAAAGAGTGTGATTTTGATTGAAGAAATTTAAATAGAATAAATGTTGTAAATTTTTTGGACGATATTAAACCAACTTTTATTCAATTTCTCAAAGAACAAAAAAATAAAATAAAATGATTTCATTAAAAATTCCATTTGAAAAAAATTAGTATAATCCAGAAACAGAAAGTTTTGAAAAAAACAGAGATTCTTTTTTGTAACAGTTAAGTAAAAAGAAATTATGAATTAACTGATGAAGAATTATTATTTCAAAATATAGTAGAAGATTTAATACAAACGAAATCAAACTTTGAAGGAAAAAAAATTATAGAAGTAGATTAGTTTTTAAAATTTTGAAGTTAACAGTAAACACAAATGAAATAAGACGTTGACATGGAAATAAATTCTTTACACTTCAAAAATTAATTTCTGACAAAAAAGCAGTAATTAATGTTCAAAACAAAGATGAGTGGTGTATTTTACAATTTCTTTACCCAAAAAATAAGAAAATCTGAAAATTGCAGACCTGAAATTTAAAACAGATTTAAAATTTTCAGGTCTAAATTTTCCATTTGCTATAAAAGATATTTCAAAATTTGAAAGATTAAATCCATATTTCCCACCAATAAATTTATTTGGATTTGGAAACAATAAATCATACCATAGTTATTTAGCTATATGCTGAGACCCTAAACTTAAGAGATATGATGACAGCCAAGAGCTTTTGAAAAAAAATTGGAAAAATCTCAGTATAAACCGAGACCTAAGTTTCTCGTATTCTAAGACGTTTTTGCTGAATTTTCCACAGACGAAAGCGCTCCTCTTTGGTAAGATGTCGAAAGTTACTGTGTTTAATTTCAAGTTCAATAAAATCACACCTTTTATAAACAGAGAAAAGTGTTTCATTTATTGTAAGCAATTAGCCAACCAGCGTGTTCGTGAATACAAATGTGATCCAAGCGTACCCTATAACGTGAATGCCCATAGATGCACCGTCAATCGATTATAGTCAATAGATCGCATTACGTTCATCATGCCAAAAGCAAGTTGTTCATCATACAATATGGCTTTCAAGCTTAAAGTTGTTGTCGAAGCTGAAGCTGTTGAAAAACAACTCGGAGATCTCTTGCAAGTATGGACGAAGTATTCAATGGCGAACTGAAGATGTCGGCGAAGTGTAAAACCATGGGTCGATGCACTCCGAAGTTTCCTGAGCTGGACCAGCAGATACTAGAGTGGTTAACCGAACAAAGAGAACCAGGTGAGTAATTGTTTGATTCAAATAATGATTGTTTGAACCAATTTTGTGTTGAAATTGTTTTTGACAAACCGGATAATTCGCGACACGAGCCATCATGCACACGTGAGTTTGTTTCAGTTTGAGATGTTGTGATAAGTGGAGATCCACGACATGACAAGGACAACGAGTTCAAGACCAAGAGCGAAGGTGAGAGTGATGCAGATTGCAAGTAAAGTTTTGGTCGCAGTGACCATTATGCCGTCCTGGTCACAAAACACAACTCACCTGCCATGAACCTGAAGGCGGCAAAGAAGGCCATACTGAGGCGTGCGTGACCTGCGGGAGAGTGCTAGTATTGCTTTTGGAAGATGGATAACCAGCTTTGAATGGGGCTGTGCGCTGGGGTTGTACCATGCAAACATCCTGATTAGCACAATGGATGGCTTTCTGCCCATGAAGAAAATACAAAAATGTTCTAGCAACAAACTGTGGGTCAATCAGAAGCTAACGGCTCTGATCTTGGAGGGACAGAAACTACTTTTCACCTCTGGTAAGGATTCTGCAAAGTATAAGCAATTACGGAACTGAGTGCAGCATGAGTGCAAAGTATGTTAACAACGATACTATCAGCGCAAAGTTTCATCTCTTAAGGAAACCAATATAACACGCTGGTGAAAAGAGGTGAAGGGGTTGGGCGGCATAAAAGAATCTGGTGAGTGGTGGCATCAGTTGCTAGGCGACATGTTTCCCTCAGTTGAGTCGGTGTGTCAAGGGTTTTCTGCACGGACTGACATCCAGCTTCACCCCACTCCCAGTCTCAGTCAGCTGACATAAGGCTTATGTGGACATAAGGCTCGTCCCCAGTTCCCCAGGAGTTCCTTGTGACACCAAGGATTGCATACAACGCACTGCACTGCCTTAAGCTGAAAAAGTCGGCTGGGCCAGATCCTGTTCCCAACCTGATGTGGAAGGAGTTTGCCTTCCAGCTATCTCCAGTAGTTTGCGATCTCTACAACTCAACGTTAACAGTGGGCCACTAACCTGATTTTCTGAAAGAATCCCTGGTACACGCAGTACCCAAGCGTTCTCCCCCAAAGTCCATCACTGATGATTTAAGACCAATAACTTTAACATCACAGTTAGCAAAGGTCCTTGAGGAATTCACACTGGACTCACTATTTCAGCAGATTGTGAACAAGTTCGATCACAAACAGCTCTCTATTGCAGGTAAATCCACGGTGCAAGAATAATGTTTTGGTGCACTTGCGTTGAAGGTGGAAATAGAAAATTTAGGTTTGTATCTAAAAGCAAAGCTTTTAAGGGAACTGAATGGGCTCTCACAAGCTAGGGGCGAATTAGATCCAGCTGATTTAACAGAAAAAGTGGTACAGGTTACTGAAAAAATTCTCCCAACAACAAAACAGGTTTTTGACAGGTATTTATCTGGTGATATTGGATATATATATATATACACCGAGACCCGCAAAACGGGTATATTACAGTTCTCTTCCAGAGTTCACTGTTTCTCTTCTTTTCTCTCAGAGGACAGCCACCATGTACGAACGCCATCAGAGCCTGGGCTTTTCCCTAGCTTGGTGTTAGAGATAGCCTGGTCCAGCTCCTGATCTTCAATACGGCAATCCATGGACTGTGTCATTGGTAGTTGGTCTAATTCGTCCACAACTGTAAAGTCAACATCGCTGGGAAGATTTAGCAAGTCACTAAAGTGTTCAACCCATTTGTCCTTGATTTCCTTGGGACCTGATAAAAGAACACCATCTTTCAAGCGCACTGGATGAGAACTTCTAGATCTAGGGCCATAGACAGTGTTCATTAGGTAGCATAGAACTCTCTTGGATTCCCTGCTTGGAGTATTGCTCTGCTTCTTTAGCTTTCTTTTGGAACCAAGCATTCTTGAGTTCCCTGATACGTGTTCTTAAAGAGTGCCTGTCTAGGTTTTATCTTGAAGTAGAGTTTGAATTTCTTCATCCTGATCATCAAACCAGTCATTCTGAATCCTTTTCTTTTTTCCAAACACATGGGTCGCTGCATTTTGAAGAATGTCTTTCAGCTCTACAAAGTCAGCGTCACAAACAGAGATCTTCTCATCTATAAACTGTACAAGCTTTGCTTTCTTGTCATCATTTAAGCATATGTCTAACTTTTTCGGGGGTCTTGTACTGATCTTCCGCTTTACAGAGAAGACGCATTTGGACATTAGCAAGTTGTGATCAGTGAAGCAGTCCGCTCCTTGATTGACTTTCGTTACTTTGATAAATGGTTGAGCTCAGGTGCTGGTGCTATTGTAAAGGGGGCCTCATACAAAAACTGGAATTGCAAGTAAACAATTTTTGACTGCCAAAAGACCAAAGATTCGTAATGGTAAAAAGAGGAAGTAAAATGGGTAAGAGTTCCAATTTCTTTAAAATCAGATAATCGTTGGTACTATAAAAATAGAAAAACAGTAGAAGGTACTGGTTTTCTTAGTGATGTTAGATCAACAGAAGCAGATTTATTAATACAAAATTCCTTAGCTTAGAAAAAACCTTATTAATTATACTTCCAAAGCAATGCTTGATCCAAAATTACAACAAAAGCAATAAACTATGGATTACAAAAATTAAATACCATTGTTCAAAAAGTTGGAGCAGAAACATTAAATTGATTATTAACAAAAAAATAAAGGCTAAATTAAGAAAATATATACTACCAACCGCAAAGACATGGATGGTACTGGTTTTGATAATCACAAAAAAATAATGGAAAATTACCGAAACCGAAAACATGTTGGACTCTTTCTGGACATAATTATACTGGTCCTTATAATCCACTTGAAAAACAAGTTGAGTGGGATCAAAAAACTGGAAGGATTTTAAAGATTCATCAACCACCAACTGGAAAAACTGATGCTGTTGCAATGCAAAACAATGTACAATGTAGATTATGCTGTTTGTCACGAAAATTTAACAAAAGACACAAACTCTTTAGACAAAGTAAAATCTTTAGACGCACTTCCTTATAAAGAAAAACAATGGGGGCATGTGGAATAAAGGTTATAAATATTTATTAATAGATATATATATATTTTTTTTTTTGTATTTTAATACTGTTTATTTGTTTTCACATTAATTACATCTACTGCACAGAGAACCTTACACTAAACCACATAAGTCTCATTTAATGAATACTATACTTATGACACACGCACACACACACATACACCGCTTTCCTAAGCCCCAAGAGTATCGCATTAGACTAAGAACAATACACAAGGTACAAGAATATCAGACTGATAGAATATTTACATATTTGCCCCACTTCGAGTAGTGAACAGGGAGTCGATCAACGTTTGACTTGGCAATCATTGTCTCAAGTTGATATACTATATTAATTTTTGCGATAAATACCTTAATACGGGGTAACTTCTTGTTGCATCTACAAGAGTACAGATATTGTCTCGCTATCAACAAGATATGGTTTACATATAATTCATCTTCGCAAGAGAAGATCCCAAACAATATATCTTTAAGTGAGAGCCTTTGAATCTTAACACCTTGATCACCAAGCCATTTAATGACTTCTGTCCAGAAGCTCTCGGAATAGTTACAATATACAAGAATGTGCTCAAGGGTCTCGTCCGCATCTCCACAAAAAGAACATGCTGGAGATAGATAAATGCCAATCTTATAAAGAAATACATTTGTGGTTAGACACTTATTCAGGACTTTGTACTGAAATTCATGTAATTTCGTGTAAGAAGTGACACGAAAAGGCAGACTATATTTTTTTTTCCAATCCAAGATGTCACTCGGAAATTGATGATTAAACCTTAACTGAGCAGTCGGCGGAGTGATTACTCTACTCCGAAGCTCTTTGTTAATAGTCTTGGACACAACAGACTTTATTTGAACTATTTCGCTGTTTAAAATCAGTTTGCACTGATCCTGTATAACAAATGGTTCGTTGCAAATACCGCAAGCAGACGATTTGGGTTTTTCACGCCATTCCAAAGGAATGGCGTCGATCACAGACATAAGCCTAAAAGCTTCCCATGGTGAGATATTAAGCTCTCTTAACTTAATAATAAAATCATTATTTTCATCTAGTAAGTCCCCAAGTCTAAAAATACCTTTTTCTTGCAACGTTTTAAAATAAAAGGATTTTCCATCAATGCAAATTAATTTATTGTTCCATAAAACAATGTTTGAAACTGATTCGACTGTGTGAGATATATGAATGGAATCATAATTTGCTGCTGAACACTTAGCAAAGCAATTCAAACATTCTTCATAGAATGTTGGTAACCTTATAGGCAGTTTTTTAATGTCAAAATTACAACATAAAATCATTTTACCTCCAACTGGCTGTAAATAATTTAATAAAATAGTTTTCCAACTGGCTGCCTGATCATTTGCTAGTTTCTTGCAACAAAGTATTTTCTGAGTTTCAATTATAGTTTCCAAATGCGGCGCTTTGAGTCCCCCATTTTCGATATCATTTATAATCACAGAACGCTTAACTTTATCTTTGCCTTTCCAGATAAAATCATAAATTACCTTATTCGAATTCTTCAAAAATTCCTTGTCAAAGCATAACAAGCTGGCTCGATAGAGAAAAATTGGGATAATGAACGCTTTGACAATTTGGATTCTTTAAGAACCGTAGCCAGGGTAAAACATATTAAAAAATTATTATAAAAAACGTTCACTGGCTATATACAGTTAAAAGCTTTCGAGCTTTCGGCTGTCAGGCTACAGCCTTTTTTTCCATTGAAGGCTGTAGCCTGACAGCCGAAAGCTCGAAAGTTTTTAACTGTATATAGCCAGTGAACGTTTTTTATAATAATTTTTTAATTTGGATTCTGCCAATGATGGTGAGGTCTCGCCATCTCCAAATTCACAGCTTTTGTTTCATAGCGTTAATTAGTTCCTCAAAATTCAGCTTTTTTTTTAACCGTTTATCGTATGTAAAATGCACTCCAAGTATCTTAACGGATTTTTTAAACACAGTATCGCTCTGGGACTTGATACAATTTAATGCTGTAGTTTGGGCACAATTACCTAGTAACAACATCTCTGTCTTTTCTTCGTTCAACTTAAGTCCAGAACATTTTCCGAAACGTTCTACAACATCTAAAAATTGTGTCAAAGAATGGTTGTTCCTTACAAAGCCAGTCAGATCATCTGCGAATAGTCCAAGTTTAATCTCTTCGTTATCCACCGGAATTCCCTGAATGTCATTATCACCACGTATGCTGATACACAAAATTTCTAAAACCATAATG
>NC_090874.1:49711384-49718884 GCF_036669935.1 Montipora foliosa | reverse complement strand
CACCCGACTTTAAAAAGACCATCAAATTGACAGTGGTTGCTACCATTACTCTTTCAACAGTTGATAAACCAAACCACACCCAAATGGTTTTGAACCCAACCTTAAGGACACCAAATTTACAAAAATTCTTTGATTTGGGCCATTTCAGCTTCAAAAACAAAACACAAGCAGCAGTTACAAACAGCAAAAAGCCATTATAAAAGGCCAATTATGTCCACAAGAAGTCAATTGATAGAACAAATTTGAATAAAACCAGGGTGTAGCTTGAGCAATTTTTATAAGCCTGCTCCTCACTAGCAACCCAAGAATAAGCACAAACAACATACCCGACACATATTAAAACTTATTCTCCATTACTGTCATTTGTCCTTAGCTAACAAGGGGCTTGAATGATCAAAACACTGTTAGGGATATCAAATGGTTTTTGCAAGCATTTGCGATGTACTGTGCATATTTTTGCGAGCAGGAGCAGTAAGCAAGCACTGTGCACTGGGACAACTTTGAAACCTCTTGGCAGTAGCAACTACATTGTTAGCTTTTCTCATTTTATACAATACTTTTGTTAGAGTATGCCTCGTAGGGTGGCAAACTGCCCACAATACAATAGAATTTATTCTTTTTACATCTTGCCACACTTATTCCAACCAAACCCAATGTAGCCAATAATGCATTGTCCCTGAGTGAGATAGCTCAGTTTCTATGGTTACTATTTCATAAGGGTTGCAAATAGGCCTTTTCCGAGTTCATGTCAGCCTCTTTTTCAAAGTGAGTCTAAGTGCGACAGTTTTGTGATGATAATCAGTTTCCTTTTCATATGTCGTGAATACTTGTAAACTCTTTGCACTTACACTTGCTTTGAAAGAGACTAAAGTGAACTCCGAAATGGCATATTGAGCAATGGTTAAATTTGCAAGCACATGAAAACTACAAGCACAATTCAATATTCCAACTACTGGGTTGGGGGTGGGAAGGGGGGGGGGGGGAGCAGCAGCACTCCCATAAATCAGCTATATAGGCATGTGCCACTGTGAAGCATATGGTTTTCAATTAGTTTAGTCTGGGGTACAAAAATCAGAGATTTTTAGTGTAGAACAGGGTATCATTTTCCACGAAACTGTTGCTTGAATTTCATGATACCTTTCTGAGATGAGGGTAGGGATTTTTGGAGTTTAGTGTAATCTACGTAGGGTTGCAAAATGCACCTGAACTAGGTCTGGTTTAGGTTAAGGGTTTCAAAGTCCCAGTGGCACACCCCACCCAAAATACACAGTGTATCCCTCATGACTTGCTGGGTTTGTGTATGTTGCTTGTGGTTATACTTGTGTCTCTCATGTGAGGACTAGGTCTTATAGTTGATTTTTGTACTTTTGAGCTTCCAAAGAACTTTCTGTTTTAACTTTCCAAATGCTGCTGCCATGATATCAAGCTTGTCTTTAGTCAGGACAGTTTCCACATAAGATCCAAATGAGACAATGATGAATCCTTCACTTTCGAATTCACTGCCATTGATATAACTTTCTAATTCAGCTGGGAGGGGCTTGGGCTTCTTGATAGTGATGGGACCTGCCATTATTTGACCTTCAAAAGAAGAAAAGGAAGTTTGTAAGTTTGGAATCACATCACAAACATGAATGACATTAATATCAATGTCATTATTAGTGCCACTGCCAATGCCATCACCATCACCAGCGCTATTACCAATGCCATCCTCATCCTCACCAACATCATCATCACCACTAGCACCACAACCATCACTACCATCATCACCAACATCGTCAACATTATTGTCATCATCTTCATAAACAGGATCAACATCACCAACAACGACATCATCATCAATATGATCACCACCATCAACATCATCATCATCATCATCAACTACATCGTCGTCGTCATCATTGTTGTCATCGTTATCAACATCATCATCATCGTCATTACCAAGAGAGGTAGTGAGGACCTTTGCCATTTTACAATTTGAAGAGGTGACCAGGGCTACTTTGGCTTTTCACCTGATCATTCATGGCTTAAGGTGGCTCAAACCAGTTTCAACACTTGAAAGAAACGTTCTTGTTAGAAAGATTGACACTACAACACGCTATCAATTAACAGGAATGTTATGGTACCATATCAAACACCAATTATTGCTGAAAGAGATTCGGTCAGTTTCATGACATAAAAAAGTTACCGTGGCAACGGGAAAGCCTTGCAAAAACACCCCATATTTTTGCCTTAGCTGCTCATATCTCAAAAAACGAAATAGGTGACCCCCATTTTTTTTATTTCTGAAATGTAATCAGCATGCCAGAATGAAACTTTCTGCAAAGTTAAAAAAAATCTGTGGAGCAGATTCAGAGCCACCTTAACTACCGGTAATTGAAAATTTAATTAAGGTAGCTCTAAATCCGCTCCACAAAATTTTTTTAAACTTTGCAGAGAGTTTCATATTGGCCAGCTGATCTCTTTTGCGCAATAAAAAATTAGGGTCACCATGTTTGTTTTTCAGATATGAGCAACTAATCCCAAAATATAGGCTGTTTTTGCAGAGCTTTCCTGTTGCCATGGTAACTTGCTACGTCACAAAAATGACTGCATCTTTTTCAGGAATAATTGATGTTTCACATGGTACCATAACATTGCTGTTATGTGATAAAATGTAGTAGTGTCAATCCGCCTAATGACAAGGTCCCTTGAAAGTGTCGAAACTGGTTTGAGCCACCTTAAAGCACCACTGTCACACAGTTCACAACAACAATTTATTTCTTGTCAAAACTCAATGACTTTCACTTTAAACATAATTTCAAGTCAATCTAGAATGAAAAGATTAGCCAAAGTACATTACGGCCTTTCTGTGGATCACAAGACAAAAGGATGATATCGTTCACCGGCAACATTTTTAAGATTGCATAGAACTCTATTAGGGTCATCTGTCCAGGAAAACAAACATAAATATAATCTGTCTGCATTAAAAGAAATTATTGTGTAGCTGTCTTCAATGCTAATAAAAGTAGCGCAACCGTGTCCCTTCAATTGAAGCCCAATCAACTGCATACAAAATTTATTCCTCATTATAACTCCAAATGGCAGTTGCTTCACATTTTCACTGCTAGCCAACTCGACTATTCCTGTTTTGATCCTTTTATGTACACGAGCCAACGCAGCCATCTCCCTGCAATCAATGGTCACCTCGCAAAGATGGCCATTTTTCTGTCTCAGGAAACTGTCAATGCGCAAACTCTCCTCGTATGTTAACATCTGGACAACTGCCATAATGTCCGGAGGATAATTAACACAAACAAATAATAGAAACAAATGAAAACTTTTCAGTGATCATCACTAATTAAAATCATCATCGTCGTATCTGGCAGCCCATTTGCGCTGAGACCCTTCGTGATTCTTAATTGTGTGTGATCCTCCAAATGGAGAGCTTGTTCAGTCCTCAGGGAGTACATAACTGTTTAGTTTATTTATTTAGTTAATTTATTTCATTTACCACAAAATGCAAATAACAATAAAACAAGACAGTTACACAAAAGCAAATGAAAGTGGCAAGCTAAGGAAGCCCAAAAAGAAAGAGTTTTAAGACAGGGTTTAGGTAGAAAAAAATCTTGCTCTATTAATGACTTCTAATGATTTTGAGAGTTTACGAGCTACTTGAGAAATGTGCGGTTTCCAACATAAATGTTTATCAAGGACTACACCGAGGAAGAACATTTCCTTAACCTGTTCAATTCTTTGTTTATTTATGAATATTTACATTTGAAAATGATACCTTTTCTGTCCTAAGGCTTAAATAACATAAACTTTGTTTTCTTCAGGTTTACGGAGACTTTGTTTGCCTTAAACCAAGCGGATAATTTATTATGTCCGGAATTAAGTGAGGTAGACAGGATCTTTATGTGACATAAATAAATTAGTATCATCAGTGAATAAAATCAGCTCGATGAGCGTCTATACGTTATTTAAATCATTAAAACTGTGGAAAGGTGTAACTGTGTCCAGGATTCCCACCTTTCTGTCTCAGTTGAAAACTTTCTTTCTCGTGAAGGCACAAGTTTAAGGTTCTATTAAAAGCTAATGGTGTATTACATTGATATAAAATAGAGATAGATAGGCAAAACAAAGAAAGAACTTTATACCTGGAAGAAGTGGTTGAGGATACTCTAATGCAACATCCGAAGACATGATTATAAGTTCATTATTGCTTAAGGCCTCTGGGGTGCTTTTTTCAGGAGCAATGTTGTATTTTTCTTTGAGAGATGATATTGGCCCAACAAAAGCAAAGTTAAACATCAACTGTATTGCAACATAAGCGCCAAGATTTGCAACACGCTGCACAAATGACATTTTATCTGTAAACCCAGTCATACCCATCGGCACATACGATATAGGTGATGGTATCATGAGAAACCCTCCATGGCGTGGTACACCTGGAATTATCAACACTCTTGGAATGTTATATAGTTCTGCAACTAGACCAGCACAAAAGGCCAGTCCCTCATATACAAACAAATCAAAGTTTCTCAAGTTTCCAAGCAGTTCTTTGCTTTTTAACAAATGTTCACAACTGGTTTGCATATAATCACGTATGGCTGTCATCAACTGCCACATCTTTTTTTCCATTCCAGCCTTTACAAGAAACTCTTCCAGATGACCATACTTAAATGGTACTTGATATATTTTGTGGGGTATAGTCTCATTTGATTTTGAATGACCATAATCTGAGGATACCACCATCAGAACCTGCAAAAAAAGTAAAGATCCTCTATTAACAATTACTGCAATTTTCTCTATTATGTGGAATCTGATCTTTCTGCAGACAAACTGCTTTGCATTCCTTTTTTCAAAAAATTTTTGCATTGCAAAGCAGCTTGCAACATAAATGAAAAATTACTAGATTTGTAACCTTACATCGCTTGTGCAACACACGAGCAAAATTTTGAGATGAAAATGGTAAAATGTGTTCTCTCTAACTCTTGTCCACTCAAAAAGGGGAGGGGGGGGGGGGGGCAAAAATCCCACCTCCTGTACCCTGCTATCCCAGCTACCCTGCCCTCTTTTGACTTTCACTTCCCACCCTCTCCCCTCCCATCTCCCATACCTCTCCCACTCCCCATTCTTCCAGGTTCCTGTCCCCTGTCCCCCCAACTTGACAGAAGAACTCAAGGTGTCCCAGAGTAACTCAACTAAACCAGCTCTGTTTTTCTTTGCACTACTAGGTTTTTTGGCATTTTATATCTCCCAGACCACTCAATATTGGTTAATAATAATAGTAGTAGAAAAATTAAAATTATAGAGGACAACTTTCCCTAGAATGATCAAGTGTAAAATGTACTCTAGAATGTGAAAGACACATATTTGCACTGCAAACAGAAGCATGTTATTAGTTAAGATCTTCTCAGTTTTAAATGCCATTCAAGCCTGGATTTTTTTCAGGCTTTTGTATCATTACTGCTTAAGTATAGTGTTCGAACTGCAAAAATCTTAAATCATATCATGTACTTTATAAAGACTGAAATTCACACAAAAGAAATACATGTTTAACTAAAAAATGTTACATACATCAATTAAGGGCATGTTCGATTGACCCTATTCTGGAATAAGAATATGCAGTATGTTTGGCGTGTTTTGAAACAGCAAGGAATTAACAAAAATATGTTTAAATAGCATTTTAGCAGATATTTGACAATTTTAATGTGAATCTCCATAAAAACGAAGGAATTCTAAATTATATTAGGCAATTTTACTGTCAAGCAAGTATAATGTAGTTAATGGATCGTGACAATATTATCTGTTACCCTTTCATGGCAGCTCTGTTTTCAATGTAGCGTTTATGCCGTCTAGTTGCCAAGGTCAGCAAACACTAAGGATTTACTGTATTCTTGCTTCAAACTTAGCAGCTTTGTTGTCGCTAGCAGGCTAGTACGATCCACGGCATTGGTGCTTTTTTCAAAGCTTTATTCACGGCTAAGAGTTGGCACGTGTAACACTAAGTCCTCTCGTAGTACAGCTCTTCCAACTGGCTAAGCCAGCAGACATTGTCTAGCTATAAAAACATGTGAAAACTATTTAGAGATCACTTATGTTCTGTTGTTTAGCGCACTTAGCTTTCAATACATTAGTGTGGTTACGATTTGGGTTTTTCCCTCCCACCCTCTCTTTGAAGTCGAGATTGGGCCTCGTTGTCTGTCAATAAACTCGGGACACTCCTGTGTAGTGCGGTTAAGTCTGCGCAGCGACTTCCCCCAAGCTTGTTGGCTGCGTTGCCTTTTGAATATCGCCTGCTAACCGATACTCTTGTCTGATCCAGCACATGCTATTTTGCATTCAGCTCGTAGTGCTGGGAAGATAAGTGAGGTTCATTTGTCACACAATCGCCAGAAGTCGCACAGGCTAACCTAAGGCAAGGGAGTGCTCCCCCATTAACGCCACCTTGAGTCAATGTTTGATCATAACTAGTAGTTAGCACACAAACATAAGGAACAGAGACATTAACCATGTATTCCTATTCTGGAATACGGTCAATCGAACGCACCCTAAAAGTTAACTTAAAGTCATTTGTCTTTAAAATCTGCTCGAAACCATTAAAATTTTCTTTATGTCTAATTTAAGGTGGACTACTTTGTTCCATAATCCATGGTTTCGTTCCCTGGTCACACCAAGGATGCCACACTTAACCACTTCACTTGGGCTGTCTGTGGACAAGTAGACCTTGCTACCCAGTGTAAGAAGGAACCAGGAAATTATAACAGGTGCTTACAAATTTTGCACAGAATTAAGTGTGCCAGGGAAACCTGTTTGTACTTCATAGGTTTTCACAAAACTCTGCAGATATACTAAATTCGGTATGGTAAATCAATCTACATAGGGTTATCTGCAAATCTGTTCTGCAAAAAGACACGTGTTCCCGTTGCGTTTTATCTTTGCACAAGGCAAGTAAACATGACCATGTAGGCCACGGAGAGCAAAAGTAGAAACTTTCTAAAAAGACAAATTAACACGCCTGTCAACAAACTTGAATTCCGCACAATCACTGATAGCAGGATAGTCATGAAACCGAACCGTAAATTTATAGTAAAAGAGAGTTTAGGCCTAATCACTGAAACGAGCGTGCATGGATTGATCAGTAAACGAGGGCTATTTTCTTCACACGATCTCGCGAAAAATATATAAATATATAAATATAGTTAACCGAACCGTACGTAAATTCACGATCGATCACTGCTCAATTCGCGAGTCACGCTTTTAGAACCAGAAAAACCTTTTTTGAATAAATGACATACTTCAACTTGAATTATTAGTTTCCGTGTACCGCGTAGCCGGCTACGCAGAACTTTGTTCGAGTGGCAGGATACTCTGCAGTTAGTACCTCAAGAAGACCTTGGATCAGTGATTTGTTTAGTTAGATGGTACAGAGATTGCATGGACTGCGGATCACATAGTGTCCAATTGCCGGACATCTCTAACGAATAGGACACGGCCAATAAAACTTACAAATCTTTA
>NC_090874.1:49681384-49703884 GCF_036669935.1 Montipora foliosa | reverse complement strand
CTTAGCTCTTCGTCTGTAAAATTTTCGATATTAATGGGTGGTTTAAACTGTCTCGGTCTTCGTGGATGCCGTAAGTCGGCAAACAACAAGTCGGCCATTTTGTTTTTGACGTGCCTCTATTTTTCATTTAACCTGAGGTTATTTATTTAACCTACCTAGCTAGCAGGGTTAAATTTAACCCGCTGTTTAACTCGAGGTTAGCGCTAACCGATGTTTGAACAACGCAACAAACCTGCGATTAAAATTTAACCTCCGGTTAAGGCAATTTAACCCGGGGTTAGGATTTAACCCGCTTTCGAACAACCGGGCCCTGAACATTACATAAACATAGGGTGAGGATGAGGTTGACAAAGTATGTATTGGTGTATGTTAACAGTTTCATAGATTTCAGAATTTTAATTTATTATACCAACAAGGCAAATGGAAACTCGTACAAGATGTCCAATGCTGACTTGCGCAAAAAAAACGAAGACTCAATCTATAGCGATAACTTGCTACGAGCAGCAACTGAAATACCTTGCCCCAACTACTGCTTGCCCACATCTGCAGGATGGAAAAAGCAGCGTTAAAATTTGTTTAGCAATAACTCATCCAAATCATTAATACCAGAAGCTTAAGAAATAAAGTTCTTGATGACCTGCAGGCTCTACTCTTAACTCTACGATTTGTCGGCCGATTTTGTCGGGCCGATAAATCGTATCGTGTAAATTGTGTAAAACGAGTAATTTTTCCTCCAAAGATCTCCTCGTTGCGTTTTAGTATCTGCTATTTTGAACGCTTTGATTTTTTCAGTATTTGTGCGCATTACCCACTCTCATACCTAGCCTGCACGCAGGCGGTTGGATGGTCGAAAAAACCGGAATTCGTAATGAGGTCGCCATCTTGGATTCGCGCGGCTAGGTCTGGGCCGGGTTGAGGGTCGACAAAGCGAGCGAGGGGGTCCGACCTATCTTACGCTCTTCCAATATGGCGTCTGATAGTGTTTCGTGGCGACACAACATCTACCGCCTGCAAGCAGGCTACTCTAATACCCTTTGATACCCTTCTCGCCGCCACTACTCATACCCTTCTCGCCGCTCAAGAAAAAACTCTGGGACCAGGGTAGAAAAGAGGAAGACAAGTCCCCAACTGTAGGACTCGCGATTTTTGCGAAAATTGGGAATTCTCCGTAAAATCGCCAAATTCGTTAAGGCTGAAAAGATGAGAAGACAAGTCCCCGACAAGAATCAAGATTTTGATCGATTTTGGCAATTTTTGCACAATTTGCGAAAATCGCTAACATATCGCATTTAACTATATTCATAGCCAATGCATGTACTTCTGTACTGGACTCGTTCAAAAGCAACAGACTGCAAAGTATATTTTTCCTTACATTACTCCAAACAGACTGTGCCACTCACCTTGAGCTTCTACAATTCGAACCCTCGCACCATTGGACGTCCGGGATTACGTTTTCTCTAAATTCACCGCTAAGCCATCGAATCAGCAACTGACGTCTGCTAGATATTTTTTCTACCAATGAATTTAAGCTATTTCCAAGCCTTCACGACAACCACCATTTCGCACATGACACGCTTAGAAAAATTTCAGCTCATCCACAGTTATATGGCTGCCGATGGAACTTTATGAAGAAGTACGGTAAAGGGTGGCTAAATTTATCTGAATAAGAGGCGTGTCCCTATGCAAAATACACCAGGAACAAGGAATCATTTCTAGACATGATAATAAACCGATTTTCAAACAGATTGATTTTCGTAAAATAACCTGTAACTGTAACACTACAGTGTGACTGGTTCTCTTGATGATAAAAATCATTATACTCGAAGTATTCGTGGCTATTTTTTCTCAGATATAAGGAAATATCACGCCTTGCTAGAACACTAGAACGTCTATTCTGGGTGGTGTGATTTCGGTCGAAGTTTTAAGTATGATCAGACAAAGGAAAATATTTTGCGAATAAAGTGATGACGAACTCTCGCCGCAAACACAACGTTCGCCCTGTGAAAAAAGGATGGTGGTACGGGCAAATAGAACAACGAAAGATAATAACCTTTGCAGTTTAATCAAAGAAGAGAACTTGTCACAAAACCATTGGTGTCATTATCTTGGAGAAACCGCTTGTAAAAACCGCTTGTGGACAAGTCACAGCTACATCAAATACAGAGCAGGAAGATGGTCAATAATTTGAAAAAGTGGATGAGCCAAACATTGTAGGAGTGCGGTGTCTGACACTTGCAAACAGCAGACCGCGAACTGCAGACTAAGCCTAAATCACAGTTATTGAAAGTTAACCGTTCTAAAATGGGTGCTTCGACCGAAATACTGTTTATCAGCACTATTTGAAATGGGTGCTTAGACTTAAATCAGTGCCTATCAGCGCTATTTGTAAGCAGTGTGCGGTCTGCAGTTATCATACACCTAAAGGGAAAGTAAAAAAAGAAGACTGAAGTTCGAACTTCAGGATTATGTGGCGATGAAGATTAATAAAATGAGAAAAGGAAACGCCCCTTCGAATTCATCCAAATGTGCTTCTTGCTCAAATTGTAGAACTTGAAGGGGAGTGTGCCAGAATAATCACAAAGGTTGGATTTATCACTTCATTTAGACTCAGTAAAATAAAAAAAACCCAAACAAATATTTTATTTGACAATGCAAAATAAAGAACACTTACAAGAGCCAACAAAATGGCTTCTGATCAATAGATTATGAAATCCTTTTTCCGGACTTTTGACACACAAACTGAGGTGAATGGTTCTCATGAAAGCTGGAAAATAAAAAGCATTAACGAATCTCGAGATGATAGGCGACCACAATATGTAATCCTTTCTCTTGTCCTTCTCCTTTGAGGCAATTTCCACCCCTAAAACAAATTAAACACCATTTTTTTTAAATAGCTTCTTGTTCATTTTAACTTCACTTTGTTGGTACGATCATTCCAATCAAATGCCCATTGAAAAGAACTGAAAAGCGAGAAAAGAAAATGAAACTGAAAATATGATGACAGGTCCTTTTTGAGTTACCAATTTATTAACAGTTTTCAGTTTTGCTTTCAAACAGTCTTTAGAGAGAAAAAAAAACTTTTTTTTTGATTGCATGATGTTGATTGAAAAAGACTAGACGAACGGTTACCCCATCAACACATCCACCCATAATACGACGAGATTCCTATGACACGTATTTCATAAGGTTTGTATATGTAATCGGATGATCACGAGTGTAATTTGGAATAAATGAGCAAGAGTAACATTTTCAAAGAGTAACAAATTTTAACAAGAGCACATTTATTACAAATTGCAAGAGATATTGAATCACGCGATTACTTATTAATGCGTCAGAGTGTTACGGACAAATTCTGACAATGCACATGGCATTGAACAATGAAACACCGACATTAAAATTACTAAAAATGGACGAATGATAGACTTATCAATGAATTACCGACAGCGGAGCAACAACTGATCTAAATGACGAAATAGCTCCTTTTGAAATTCAAACGGCCAGTGATGGCACCCGCCAAACAGAGCCTCCTAAATAATATACGTGTAAACTGTCACCTTTATTGCACTAATTTCAACCATCTGCACTAATGTCACTTTTCTGCACTCTGTTTGGGATCAATCAATGTGCCCTCAACCAATCAGCGTGCTGAAATTGTTCCGCAAAATTATATCAACTGAATAATGCGAAGTGCACGCAACAATCCCGAAAGGAAATCTGGGATATGATCAATTTATTTTAACGTCTTGGCCAGTGTTAAGCTGACTCTCTCGTCAACATACCTATGTTGTCTCTCGTCTCATGGCTTTTTCTTTTTATTTCTCTGAAATGCTTAGGTCAAGAAAACCGTAAATTAAACATATCCCATAATACTTCATGCCCATGCGACCTGCATGAGTGGGAAAGAGTTAACGTGTGCAATCCATAAAAATCGATTTCTGAAAATCAATGAATAAATTAATCAAATTTAATTTTTATCGATTTTATTGGTCAACCGATAAAAATCGATACTCTCTAGCTGTCGTCCTTTTCGATTTTATCGATTTTATCGTCTCGCAGATCGGCCAGTGGACTAGAGGATCACGTATCTTTCAATTTCTTCGGGAGGCACGTTTGGAGAGAAATCCAATAAATCCTTTTGAATCCACGCATGATGTAATTTTTGCAGCTTATCCCTTGACTGACCAATTAAGCAGTCCCAGACAGGATTTTAATAATCAAAATGCGGTAATATCATGAAAGCGTTATAAATTTGGGGCGCAGTATTAGCTGAGATAAAGTGCCGTATTTGTTTCGAAGCTCCTATAGCTGAGGAAGCTTTCCTGCATATTTCGTCTATATGATTTGACCAAAAAAGCCGATCATCAATGGTAAGCCCCACGGGTTTAGCGTGATCTAGGTTGTTTACCATTTACCACAAAAATCCAGAAACTTCGGTTGGAATGTAAATGGTAAGCCTATTTTTGTCTTCCCAAACGGAAAATTTCCGGAGAAAACGGGATTTCATTTCCAAACGGAAAACGTGTTTACCATTTGCATCCCCCCATGATTTTGCCTCCCTCCAGACTCCCTCGGTAAACTTGAACGGATTTTGTAAATGGTACATGCCGATCCCAACTAAATTTCCCATTCGGGAGTTTTTGCTTACCACTTGAACAAACCTAGTACCAACCGGTTTCTGCTTGTAAATGGTAAGCAACCCTACTCTCCTGATCATCTCGACGGTCATCAATTCGTATTATTAACCTCGTCACATTAGTGTGTAATCTCTGCCTAGATCCAATTATCATTAACTCGGTCTTAGCCACATTTAAACTCAACCCGCTACGTAGCTCTCAGCCAACAGTTAAGGTTACTGAGTTCAGGAGTTATTGCTAGTTTACGGTCTGTTAAAGTTTTTGCAGTTAGGGTTATATTGGTATCGTCAGCGAACATTCTCGGGGAAGCCTCCCAGGGGCAGTTAGGAAGATCGTTAACATACATTTATTATAAAAACAAAACAAAGAACCTAATATGCTGCCTTGCGGAACCCCACAAGTGATACTGCGAGGAGTTGACAGTCTGCCATTTACATTACATCTTTGGGTCCGATTGCTTAGGTACGATTGAAACCAAGTGATAGTTGCCTGGTCGAAGCCATTCAGGAAGCCATTGTCGATAGGTACAATTTAAGGAACGGAACCCTGACTGGCAACTTGATAGCAGTTTATTAACATTTAGGTAATGATAGAGGTGAATTGTTTTAGTATCACCCAACTTGTCGGACAGAAAAGGCAATAATAAAGTTAGCAAATGCAAGTTATAGAAATATTTATTTGGGAATAAAACGAAAGCCAATCAAAATGCAGGATTTGCATTAGTCCACTAGTTGGGTGACATAAGTACATGTACGATATTAAGTTAGCGTTATTTTGCGGAATCGTACTTAAACTTCGACGAGCAGATTGGCAAGCTCGAGTGGTAGTCCTATGGAAGCGAAATGAAGGTTGGGGGAAAGGTGAAAGCTGGAGCGGGGCTGAAAATATGGAATATATCTATCACTCTAATCATTCAATATGACACAATAATCTGTCCTGTCCGATGAACTTTTGTGCAAATGGGCTGCTGCCTGTTCCACACAACAGATCTATCTGCTCTTTGGTCTGGGTTTCAATTTTAGTGGGTCTTTGAAAGATGGCAGGAATGTTCACTTGAAAAATCATTTCTGAACATCCTACTCATGTGAGATAGGGAAGGATTGTTGTGGATTTCAGTTACATATTGAACAGCCAACCGCACCAATCTTTGTGTTATTAACTTTTTCCAGCCAAGTTCATCCAGTATAACTCCTCTACCTTGAAGGGATCAGGGGCGGATTTAGTGGGGGGCCGAGGGGGCCGCGGCCCCCCCTTTCAGTTCGTCGGAGATTTATTTTTTTGTCAAAATATACAATAATTTTATAATTTTGTAAGCAGTCTGTCGGAGCTTTTGATTTTTTTAGCTAAATCATGATTTTTCGCTAATAGTATGACCAAAGTTGTGCGAAAAAGCTTTCAACGTTACCGGCGTTGATATTATCCTTTTGAAATGACGAAGAAGACTGGATGTAAAATTCCTTGTCTACAGTCAACCTATTTTACAGAGACTGTAACAACGTAAAATTGTAATGTCTATATATATAATTATATATATTTTGGTTAGGTACAAATAGAATATCATTGTGACACGTACGTGCTTAGAAAGTAGCGCCGAAGGCGCTACTGAGGCGCGCTGATTAGTATTCTTGTTCGGCCCCCACTTTCAAAAAATGCTAGATCCGCCCCTGGGGATAGTAATTCTTGCTGTAGCTTTTTGGATAGTTTGCAAGTTAATCTTTCCCAAAAATGTTGCGGATAACTTATCCTATTTAAGGCCGTTTACACGACAGAAAAATTGGGTACGGACCCGTCCTAAAAATGGTACGGACTGCATAATTTTAGCCGTTTACACGGATAATGTTTAAGCGCAGGTCGGACCGAAAGAGGTCTAAGGAACAAATTTCGAAAGTTTCGTTTACACTGTTTTTTTAGGGGATCGGACCAATTTCTGGTACAACTGGTGCAGCTGTATGCTGCTACCGGGCATGTGTAATTCCTCTAAAACAAAATGGCGACGAATAGTTTCCTCCGAGAATATATCAATAAGAGACTCAACTTCTTCGTCCTTCCAAGCGGAGCAAGACTCCTTTTCCCGTGAATTCTCGCCAGCCGCCATGTTGAAATCAACAGCACTCTTGACCCCAGAGCTCCGCGGATTTTAAGTGCGCATGCGATCAATGAGGTTATTAAGCAAGCTGACGTAAGAAAATGAAGAAGTTGGTACGGACCCGTGTTTTTTTGGTTTAAGCCCATAGACGTCCGAAAAGAACACGGGTCCGTACCCATGCCAAAAGACATGATCCACAAATACACGGGCAAAAATGTGAGGTCCGTACTCTTTTCTAAAGCGGTACGGACCCATAACGTTTGCATAGAAATGCTGGAGTTTCTACAGGGCTATAGGCGCCTATGGTCCTGTAGAAACTCCACTGTTTCTTTACAAAAGTTATTGGTCTGTACCGCTTTTTTGACGGGTCCGGACCCAAATTTTTCTGTCGTGTAATCGGCCTTTTAGAGACCATCATGACTGTCTGTTTTTTGGAATACAATCACAGTAGCAAAACCCTAGAAAAGCAATTTGATACACACACGTAAACTGAACGGATTTATTTCCTCAATTTTTCGGAGCTACCTTCATTTACCAGTCAAGGCTTTTAAGACTGGCAGAGAAAATTAAATAACGATACTTTATAGTTTTATAATCATTCCCCACATCTTTCATGCCTGAAATTAAAAAAAAAATCATTCATACTGGTGGCAAAAAAAGATGGTTTACAACGCCGCGATATGAGGCAATTTTGCAAAATTTTAACATCCACTGAGTAAAGATTTGAGCAGAAATTCCACCGAGTGGGACTTGAACACTACGCATACACTAAAGCGGACAAGCCTATCTTCTCTTTGACTGCTTTTCTTAAGCGACCATTTTTTATCCTTCTGATGGGACAAAAATAATTCCTTGACCGTGCGTTTGCGTCGCTGGTCAAATCCAGCCTTAATAACAAAAGTTTACATCTCAACCCTTAATTTAGTCTGCAAGGCCAACTGCTCGGTTCGCTGTCATTTTATCAGGTTTATCTTCGACGAGTGAATATTGTGCAACTAAACCTAAAAGAACCCAAAATTGACGTGCGGAAAATTCCACACAAGCAATTGCAAGTGGGCAACCCTCTAAACTACTGTTTAAAACACCAGTAACCTAATGAACTCACTTACTGAAAACATCAGAAGGCCGATCTTTAAGAATTAACTTTTCTTGGTATTTATAGTACTGAGTACTTACTTATAAGTGGTCCATTCGTCCTTTGGAAATCTATATATAAAACTACAACTCAATACACGAAGTTGAACAATTTCTAGAAAATCTAAACTCTACAATCTTCTTCTGTTCTAAAATATTTATAATTCGAAGTATTATCTCTCTGTATCCAAAGAATTGTCTTATCCCGTCAATCAAGAGACTTCATGAATGATCTTGTCTCATCCGAACGAAACTCGTGCCTTGAATTGTCTATCAAAAATGTGCAACTGAACTTCCTTACTCGAACTGGACCGTTTTCAAAGAGTCAGTTGACTCGTAATCTCAGTGTCCAAAACCATATTAGATTTGCCATCATTTTTCTTGTTCAGAAAAATATAAAGCCAAGTGGATCAACTGAGGTCGGTATGTATCCGACCAGAGAAAGGCTCACGAGTCTGTTATATCCTTCATTCACATGGAAAGAAGACCCGCTGTGCGTACGTTATCTGGCTGCGACATAGAGGGCATTCTTTGCACATAGTCGAGCAATCCGCGCAGCACACCACATGCCCGCATGGGCAGAAAGCTGTGGCAACTTCATTATCCATGCAAATCTGACAGACGCGGGCGTCTTGGAGGTGCCGGACCATGAGCTTTAGCTTTTCTGGAGACATATTTTCCATACTTTCCCTCTCAGCAAAGGCTCTGGACCCCTCGCCCCTCTTTGGAAAAAAGCATTTACGAAGCGAGAGCGGGGACTGTACTGGGCGGTACTCCGTCGATGCGCCCACAGTACGAAAAGTATCGGATGTAGAGCTGACCACGTCAATTACGCGACATGAGTTTAGTTCACCCCACGCGTGACTGTACGCTTGACGCCGCGTGCGCTGTACATCAAACAGGAAAATCCTGCCGAAATCGTTTCGCGGCATGAACACGGACAGCAAACGCCCAGCGAAGGTCCTGGTGCACTGGTCAATAACCGATCGCTTGACAGTATTGCACTGATAAAAGGTGTGGTATTCAGTGAAAGTTCGAAACAAAGCAACTGCATCGCTCTCGGACTTCATTTTGTACGTGTCTCGCTGAGCTTGAGGACCTGTTCCACCATGGACAACGGTAAATGAGCGGTTATTGTAAGACACTGTAGAAACATCTTCAAAGGCTACCCTGAAGGAGATAACAACAAACCGGGTTTGGATGACGTGTGAAAAAGCAAGCGTATCTAAACATTTCAGTCAAAATTGACCGACTGTCCAGTATTCTTTACGATTGGTCGCGTTGTCTATTGATGTTTACGGTTCGTCAGGAGGAAGTAATTTTGTGATGTTTGAAACGAAAGTAAGTTTTCACCTCCCGGAAGTCAGTAAAAGCATGTCGCGTAAAGACAAAGGGTGATCAAATGTTGTCGGATCACGGCGACCACTCATAAGGACTAGTTTATACGTCGAATTTAATTGAGACGAATTCAATTCCTATTAACTTCTTAGAGCTCCGATTTTAGACGACGAATTCAATACAGCTTTCACATTAAAAAGATGGTGAACCTGTGAGCCGTGACGGCCATTAATTAAACAGAGGGAATGGGATTCTTTTTTCCATGCTTAATATAGGCTCGATTTCCGCCGCTCGCTCATTTTCCGAAACAGCGGCTGGTAATCGAGCCTATGATTAATTGGGAAAGATTGAAAAGGCAACACCTTCTTCATAGAATGATATTGTTAGCTGTGATCACGAAACGATTATTGCTGCGAGTCTTGGTTATTCTCTGTTTCCTGTTGCATTCTTGTACAACTACTGAGAATGATATGTCATCAAGTTACGCCATCGTTAAGGGTTAGTTACATGAGACCGGGACAAACTCAGACCGGTATGAGTTCGTATCGGACTCCACACCTTTACATGAGACTGGTGTCCTAGTGAATTTGGACCCCCCTAGATTTTGACCCCCCGGTACACCCCATATTACAGCTTATTTAACTGTTTATCGATTTTGGATCGCGAAAACTTGAGGAAAAGACTTAGAGTAGTTAATTTACTGTTAAAAGCATTAGCGGCGGAATTTCGTATAAATGTAGATGCGAATTTTAGCTCCTTTCTGACGGAAGCTTTAATAACGCACATGGAATTCACAGAATTGTCGTGTTATCTTTTTAATAAGGAAAAAAAAGGCAAAGTCAGACTTAAGCTTCAGTTAAAGTTGTTGAAAGCACGCGCGTTGCTTTTTCTTCCATTTGATAGTTTGAATGGCCGGTCCTTCCACAAAGGAGGTGCCAATTTTTTAAGTAACACCTCTTGGTTGGAAGACGCGTTCTTACAAGTTTACTTCATTTCAAGGCTTCAGAAAATTTTTCCTTTTTTATAACCAAACTTGTCAAGTCATGACTTCTCGTGTTATCTTTCAACAAGGAGAAAAAGCGAAGTTAGACTTAAATTTCAGTAAAAGTTGTTTAAAGCACGCGCTGCGGCATTTCGTAAAGTAGATGCAAATTTTAACTCTTGTCTTTGAAAGCACTGTTTTTTCAAAGTTCTTTTGCTTTGAATTGATATTTTAAATGGTCAGCGCTTTAAGAGAACCATTCTCGATATTTATTCTAACAGACTTATGTGTGTTGTAGGTTCTTTTTTACACTGAGTAATAAAGATCATTTGAAAAGAAAAAACTACCTAATATTTCATTTTGCCTTTTTTGCAACTCAAAACACAATACACACTGCACGGGCTTCCCACAATACTTTTGCCCTTTATGTGATAAGCACGTAATCGCAACATGCCCTCGTGAATTTAAGGATTAATTTCACTTGGGTTTTCAAAGTTTTCCAAATTGCCCTTGTCGCTTCGCGACTAGGGCAATTTGGTCCCGGTTTCATATAAAAATTTCATACCGATACAAGTTCACACTAGTCTGAGTTCGTACCGGTCTCATGTAAATAACCCCTTGAGGCCTTAGGCCCTGTTTACAAGCAGGTAGGATAATCCTAGTGCTAGGGTAACCCTATCTGAGTGCTAGGGTTACCCTAGCGCTAGGGTAAACGCTCTGCCTTGTAAACGCTCTGCTAGGGACAACTCGCCCACCCGGGACAACTTTTTAGCGGTTTCCATTGCGTTTGCGATTCTGGCGGTTACCAAGCACGCAAAGTTGTCCCGGGAGTTAGGGTAACCCTACCTGTGAAATTTTGCTTGTAAACCAGGGCTATGTTTGACCCTCCTGCTAGGGTAACCCTAGAAGTAGGGTTACCCTACCTGCTTGTAAACAGGGCCTTAGTTTCCCCGTGTCATGTAAAAATTTCATACCGATACAAGTTCACACTAGTCTGAGTTCGTACCGGTCTTATGTAAATACCCCCTTAAGGCCTTAGTTTCCCGCCACTTGAATTACATATTAACGTATTCAAATTTATGCATTCAATTCGATGCGTCTGAAATCCGTCTGGTGCAGACGGATACAACGTCTGGACGAATTTAATAGGGAGCTTACGAATCGACGACGTTTGCACGACGACGCCGTTAGATTGCGTGACATGACCTCTGCGCATGCCTATATGGGCCCTCGCCAGAGTCGCGCCAAAGTCGACGACGTTGGTGAGCGCGATTTGCCGGCGTCTCGAAAATAACAGGACGTAAGGTTAGTTGTTAAAGTTTTCTGAATGTTTCTCTCGATGCTTCAGGTCTTTTTTCCAAATAAATCATTGATCAAGTATCAATCAAGTTCTTGGCACATGTTTTTGATTTTTTTCTGTTTTCATTCAACTGATTCAAGTGAGCACCTTCTGAAGGTACATGCATAAGGCAGGTACCGAAGCTACAACTAAACCATTGTAAGTGGTTATCTCATCAGGCAGCTGCAGCTGTTCAGCAAGTTTATAAATGTCATCCCGGTAGAAACGAAAGTCGGCCTTGCACTCGTCGTTTGTTTTCTCGTCCAAATCAAACCTTTCATAGTTCCAGTACGGAAACTCTGGGTTTGTTGACTTGTGGAAATCATATAAAAGCACAAATTCTTTTTCGTTTATGAAGCTTTTTTGATAAGCGTATGCAATACAAGCTCTCGTTTCTCTGAAGTTAGGCATTTTGGTTCGAATAACCTACCTTGTGAAAAGAGAAAAACAAACTTCAGAAACGGCGGGAAAATTTGCCACCCGCGAACAAACGTCGTCGTCTTTGCTGAATCGTAAATTCAAATTTCTACAGGACGACGACGCCGGACTATGACCTGACTCAACGGCGCCGTCGTGCGAAAGTCGTCGATTCGTAAGCTCTCTAATTTATGACAGACGGCTTTATACGTCGCTATTCCGACGAATGTAATTCCTTGCAATAAATTCGTCTCGATTTTTTTCGTTTGAAACTCGACATATAAACTAGGTTTAAAAGGGCCATCGAGCCTTTTAAAAAAAAAAATCGGGTCGTCCGCAGCGCTTTGCATGTAATATGTTACATACTTCGTTCTTCAGGCTTGTGCACTTTATTCGGAAGCTTATGCAAGGAAGACGACGACGGCTACGAGAACGTTGCCATATATTATTTGTCGTTATTGTAATAATTTCGCGTTTACTCCAAGCCGTTCGACAAGGCAAGTGTGCGTTGTCATTCCTGGATTAAAACTCTTACCACCGGCGTGGGTGTCTGAGAAGACAATCATCACTAATGAAGTATGAGGCATTTCTCTCAAAAATTAACCAAAAGTGTTCTTTTCGTTTCGCCCAAAATTGACACGTAAATTGTCACTTTGCAATATAAATGTATAAGTGTCAATACAGGTTACCAGAATAGGCGCTTCACTTCTACAAGGTCTGCTTCGAAAAATCAGGTCGCATGACGTACATCCCCAATATCCATCTTATCCCTGGGGCTAAATGCCAATCTCAATATAAATAGTGCGCGCATATGGTTAAAAAATTAGGACAGTGGCTTTTCTAGTGTTCAAAATTCCAGGGAAACGCTTTCTCTGCAATGTAAAGCAATAATGGAATCTACAGAAGGCCTGAATGACGTTATCATCTAAGGCTGCATGCGAAAAGAATGTGTTGAACACCTGCTCATATTACTAGCAAAGGGTTCCACTACCAAAACGTTCTTTCTCTCTGTTCGATCATTTTAACGAGAATTGTTATTTTTTAAGAATAAACAGCTACAGGGCAATTTCAAGCCATATTATGTACCTTATGTAGACTTATCGGTCTATTACGTAACACAATATTGGTTTTTTTCTGCAATTGACTACCTACTTTGCGGGAACAAATGCACTAGGCTTCTTGGAGTTCGATACAACGATTAAAAAGCACCACGATAACCCTTAAATCCCCTCCACTCAAAAAGGGAACTTTCTGAAAAAGAAATCAAAGAACTGCTATGCAATTTTCGTGCGAAATCGACTTCCCGCTGTGAACCAATTTACGCATTCAAACACTTTCATGGTAGCTTGCTCCATAATTACAACATATGAAGGCACTTGAAAGCCATTGGTGGAAGAATTTTTTTCATTTTTTTCACGAAACACCTTAATTTTTTTGGTCATCATCAGAAACTTGTGAAAAGTCATTTTAAAACAACAAAAAAACTAAAATGAATTACATGTAACTTATAATCAAGCCTTTTAAGAAATGAGACCGCTGATGTGTGCGAAATTTGTTACCCAGGAGAAATACCAAAGAACCTTACTATTTCTCACAGCACGGCAGAAAATCAATTCATTCAATTTATAAAACTAAATTCCTTTAAAAAAGTAGTGTTTTTTTCTTCTGCAATTCGAGCGGTAGCCGCATAAAGCAGATGTGCGACTCTTTTATAATGCAAATGTGCGAGCCTTTTAATACCTACACGTATATCTCGCTTCTCTGTTTTCCAAAACAGTTCCAAAAACAGCATCTGGTTTGTCTCTTTCTTTACAGCAGGCGGCCCCGATTCCACTGAAAGAAATTTTTTTCTGCTTTTCGCGTTACCCCACAGTAGTATTGTATTTTCAAATAAATTTATTCTTCAGGCAACAAGAACTTGAGCATAAGGAAAAAAATGAAATGGCATCCTACTGAAATCAGATTTCACAAAGTAAAATATCAGAATCGTGTTTGCCAAAAAATGGTAGCTTGCGGTTTGAACTAAAAGCTGCTATTACAATTACTCAAAGTAAATGAGTTATTACTTTATTTCCAAAGCAGACAGATTGAAAACGAAACTATTTCGCCTTAGACAGTCGAAAAGGTTAAGGGTTATCTCTTTTAAATTTTATGATATCAGAAAAAAGCTTATAAAGTGGAGCAAAAAGCTTGAATGTTGCGCCCCTTAAATTTAAAATGCAAATGAAAATAAGTTGTCAAAAGTTCACAGCAAAACTGAGGACACTGAAACAAAACAGAATCTATATGCTGGCTATATAAACCGCATCTCAATCTGAGAACGCTGAAAATACTCTAACCTTAACCAAACGAATCTTTCTTCCTATTTTCAACCTGGCTTTCCTCTCACCACATAATTTCACACAATAAAGGCACCAAGCAAAGCGATTAATTATGAAAGGTGTGATGTGACACAATTACAGCCTTACCGTTTCTCAAGAGTTCTCCTGGCGACATCTTTTCCCTGCTTGATGTCATACTCGCGGTTAATACTAAACACTCGTATTCCATCACTGCCAACATAAATGTCGACCTTTTTCAGGGTTTTATCGTCATTCAAACGTCCGTGAAAGACCTCAATCCCATAGCCCTGGATACCGCAAGTGACGTGCAAAAACTCTATTTTAGACTCGCTAGCAGAAGAGTTCACTAGCTTGGCATGCTCAATCGCTGCGTCCTTCTGAAGGTCTGAAGTTTTGGCATACTCATTACAAACGGACATGGGAATATAGGAGAAATACTCGGGAACTCTTTCTTGAGAATAATCGCCATTTTCTATTTGTGAAATCAGAGCACATAGCCGAGCGATTGTCTTCATTTGAAGGGATGACAAATCCAACTTTTCCTCGCTGACAAAATTCTTTAGAGTTAGATAGTATTGATGACTGCAAGTCAGAAATAAAGATTTATTAAGAAATGCAAATGAATGGTACGTGGTTGACAAACAGCTTACATTTAAGATTCAGCCTAGACTTGAATTATCAGAAATACTGCCTTGAAAGACAACGTACGCGTACAGCAGGTACATATTGTGACAATGCAAAAACATGCCCCAAAATTTCACCTGTCTCACTTACCGTGTAATTTCTTGCTGAAGTTCTTGTGGCTTAACGAAAAATTTCACCAGAAAATACAAGCGATAAGGCGGCTTTCCTGACAGCTGCGACGACAGAGAATTTCTCAAATTTAACCAAAATTGAGCACCTTTTGCGCCACCAAATTTCAAACCAAAATAATCCCTCTCGACTAGCTTTAACTTTTCGCAGACCTGAAATGATTGAAAGATAACACAAAAAGGACTTAGCCACGACTCAAAATTAATTTCCGAAGCGATGGACATCGATGAAAAATAAAACCAAAATGCGGAAACTTTAAGAATATTCATCGCAAAAGAGAATAGCGAGTCGTAATTCCCCACCTTGTCTAAACACTCCTGGCCGACAGCATTTTTTGGAAGAAAAATTTCGTGAATTATGCCGTTCGGCTCGGAAATAAAGCACCACATTCTTCCTTCCTACGTGCAATCTGTTATAGAATCACGATGATGAGCGTTTTAGCCGCTCTGGCTCGGATATCTTTGAAGCTTTCATATTCTCCTATTCACCGGATATTCACGCACAAAGAAAACAGCTGAAAGCAACAACGGTGTAATTATCTTGCTTTGTAGCCAATCACAAGCGATCTTAGACTATGAGCTATCTGTGCATTTGAATAAATTAGTACATTTTATATGACAGTTGCTGATATGTCGTTCTCAACGCTTTCTTCGAGTTCTTTTCTTTTTGAAAGGGAAGTAAGTTCTTGATTGTATAATTATCAAATAAGTACCATGTCATTCAGCCAGCCACTTCCACTTATAACTGTAAAGATTCGCGGTTGCTGTTTTACCATGTGGTTGACTCTTTCTCTTTTTGTTTATATTTATATTATCGAATGAAATGCCCCTTCCACACCTATCATCTCTTTATGTCAGGCACGGCGGAACATATTTTGCATTGGGAGCGGGGGGGGGGGGGGGGGGGGGGGGCTAATAAACAAGCGCCGGAGACGCTAACTTGAAGGGTGTACTGGGGAAATTCTCCTCCAGAAAAGTTTGAAATCTTGAAGCAGCTCGGAAATGCTACTTTCAGCAATCTCGGCGAGATATCAAAAAAATAAACGTGGATCAACCGTAAAAACGGTTTTAAAACATTTATTTTTTGAGTGGTCGAAGCAAAACCTAGTTACGTTTAAATGTTTTCTAGTTGAAATTCTGCTTCCATTCCAAAGTGCTACTTTTCTCTGATGTCTCGAAGTCGCATTTGTTCATGATCACCTGTTGATTTTAAGAGAAAGGCATAAATTAGGGACTCGTTTTGACGAAAATTATCAGTAAAGTCATTTGCGCTGGCACTCGTGCATGCCACATCACATTTTTTAATAACTAAAAAAAATTGTTTATGTGTACCCCAAAATAACTTTATTTGAGCAAACAAGAAACTCCGAAAACCCGTCATACGCCGGTGATCAAATTGCAAAATACGAGTTTAGTTTCCAGACAAATGTTTCTTTTTAAATTGACATGTTTAATCATGGCTTTGATATGTAATAGACGTTAGTTGTTTCCTGAAGGCTTCGTAGGTTTTTCTAAAAGTCAACTTTTGAGCAGATTCCTTGCGAGTGTGGTGTCTTTGAAAATGACAATCGCAGGGCCGTAGCCAGTATGAGGCAAACCGAGGCACTTGCCTCAGTTATTTTTTGGTGATTTTTTTTTAATATTAATAAAGCGTGATTCCAGTGTTGCCTTCAAAAAGTACTCATCATAAACACCTAAATACCTACGAAGGGAATTTAACCATCGACATTGCCTCAGTCATAACTTTTGTCTGGCTACGGCCCTGAATCGATGACCAAGACTTGCTTGTTGGCGGCACAAAACACGAGTGTGCCCTGCTAGCACAGCTCACCAGATTTTTCGAGGGAGATAAAAGAGGACTTCACTTGTAATTAGGTAAGACCCTGAGCTATACATTTTGCCTTGCGCCTTGCTTCTGCAAATGCAAAAAGAAAATAACTGAAGTCGAGTGAAACACCTGGAGAAAACTAGTTCCAGTCAAATACTGAGAATACGAATGGTTGTTTACCATTTACCACAAAAATCCGGAAATTTCGGTTGGAATGTAAATGGTAAGCCTATTTTGGTCTTCCCAAACGGAAAATTTTTGGAGAAAATTAAACGGTATTTCTTGAAAGGTAGTCCAAAATTCCCAAACGGAATTTCCAAACGGAAACCATACCTCAGTTAAAGCTCAAAATAAACGTAAACCTACCTCAGTTGTTGTGGATTGTCATTTCTGCGGCTGAAAATGGCGAATTTGAGCGACCAAATAGCTCAAATTCGCCATTTTCAGCCGCAGAAATGACAATCCACAACTGAGGTAGGTTTACGTTTATTTTGAGCTTTAACATAGTCATTTATCGATGTAAGTTTACGATATTAGGACTCTTCAATATTTCCCATACATTTCTTTATTTTTCGAACATACAAAGAGACACACTGTGTGGCCCCCATGTGCTAATTACAGTCAACTCCCGCCTTGCGGACACCTCGCTATTACGGACACCCCGCTATTAAGGACAGCAGCAAAATCCCCGGCGAAAGTTACAGACGTTTGACTGAAATAAACTCCTGCTATTACGGACTCTCGCTACTACGGACTTACGGACACTTTATTCGGTCCCAACGTCACAATTTTATTGTTTTCTCTCTCGTTATAGCTGACACCAAGCAGCATCTTGGAATATTTGCAGACATATCAAGTCTATTTCTTTTGCTTTTTGAGATTCCCTTTGTCTTTTTTGGTCGATTTCCGCTTCTTCTGTCCATCAATCAAAATTCCTTAACCTTTTTCTCTTTGCAGGCCCTCTTTGGAGTCTCGCTGCCATGAATAAGTTCGTCCAGTCTGTCCAAATATTTCCTTCCGCCGTAAATCTTATAAATAACTGGAGTTTGCAGTCCCAAGCCAGATCCTCGATTGAACCGTTTTCCACAGATTTCTGCTGTTGCCTAGCAACAACATGTGGATCTTTTGCATTTTCCGGTTCCCGCTGTAAAGTGAGCGTGGTACCAATAACAGGCTTGAAAATGTCCTTGTAAGCATGGTGGCCTCGCATCCACGAGTGAGTGACAAAGCGGGGGAAGTTGCTATTCAAAGGAGAAGTACACAGAGCCGATTGGAACGATATTTTAAGGCAATGTGATAGCTGATGCAATCAATAGCTGATGTTCGGGTTTTTCGTTGAAAATAATTTTTTTTAGAAATGTAGATTACTGTACTTCAGTACAGTAGGAAACCAAAATAAAAATTTTCTCCCACCCCGCTATTACGGACTCTTGCAATTACGGACACCAAATCGCGGTCCCGAGGGTGTCCGCTATAACGGGAGTTGACTGTATTAAATCGGGACAATATACGTAGTCTTACACGAGGTATTTACTCAATTTAAAATGGCTTTCAGAGACGAGATAGACGATGCTTTTGACTCGGTGGTCTTTCTTGAGGAAAGGTGCAGTCCTCATTCATCTTAAGCTGTTTGAAAGCAATGCAGTAACTTATTCCTTCTTTTTTCAGGTTTTTTGACAAAGGTTTTAGGGAAGGCTACGAGAAAGGGAAAATGCAAGGCCTTCTGGAAGGTTATCACTTGGGTTTGTCGAAAGGCCGTGATATTGGCAGTGAGGTTCGTAGAAATTGTACATATGTATAATCCCATTCTGCCAGACATTCAAAACATCATTAGGAAGTATTTAGTTTTTCATTTATTAAGATCTGCACCTCAAATCACAGAAAATTTTCCGGCTAAATCTATTTTCTCTGCCTACCGCTGTCAGAACTAAAAATCTCAATAAATTTAATTTATATTTAAGTTCTAGCACCATCTAAATTTCAACCAAGTTCTGCTGCAAGTCAGACGGTCGAAGAGGGCGCTTGTTTTAAATGTAATAAAAGATTTTTTTCATGTTCATTCAAAAATGTGCTTTACCTCGCAACGTGCTGTAAATGTTATTTACAATCTGTGGGTTCTACATCAACTTAGTTTTAAATTAGATTCCGCAACCAAAAATCAATCCTTTGAAAAAATCATTTCAAAACATTCAGAAAACGTTAAAGTAAGGTAAGTAAGTAAGTATCATTATTTACCCTCAGATTTTTAGAGTAGCTAGTGGCTAATATTTCCGAGCATTGAACAGAACAACTTTTAAGAATCCCAGCTGGCCGAAGGCAAACCAAGTGCAGCCAGGAAATTGAACCAGGGACTACCTGGAACAAATTCAGCAAGTGGTCAGAACGTGTCTTGAACCCAGGATCTCTGGATCTCAAGGCAAGTGCCCCAATCACTGGGCTGAACTGTATCCATGTTTACAGCTGTTGATAATAATTCATTTGAATGTATAAAGCATATCCACAGAACATTCAAAAGTGTCAATGTCTGTCACAATTAGTTCAGCCGTGTCCTTCTACGACATATGAGATTGCTTAAAAGAAAATAAATCTGCAGAGAAAGATGTTCACAAATTTTTTTAGAACCAAGAAATTGAAAACCCATTTGGGTTATACGTGTAGAAATTTGTTTCATTTTACACGGCAAAAGAGGGTGAACATGTTAAGTCCTTAGGGAAATGAATTTGACGTCACAAGATCGAAAGTGTTACATTATGCTTTTTCTGTCAGTGTGACGGTGATGTGTGTTTGTATCATACGTTGTTTGAAATTTCCTCAAAAATGAAAAGATAAAATATGTGTGATACAAGTGTCCGATTCTCTTCTGTCTGGAAAATTAAACAGTGCCAACAAACACCAACAATTGCTATGAACTATTTTTTGTCATTGCGAATAGCCTTTAAAAATAAATTTTCTAAAATTTCAAAAGGTGAATAGTCAATGAAGTGCTTCCTAAATGACAGGACTTTTCCTTGCGCTAAGTCAGGTTGAAATAAAAATAGTGGGAAATTTACACTGTGATACCGAATAAAACCTGAGATACCTCATGCAAATATTAATGTCCTCAAGTCTCATGTAATACAGTACGTCAGTGGTGATGGCCGAAAAAATACTGATGAGAATTCCGAATAGAGTAGAATCCACTCTTTTTTTGTCTATTCTGAATTCTCATTGGTATTTTTGGTGTGCATGACGTTGCCCCTGATGTTCCCATTCTGTTGCTAAATGAACTTAAAATGAAAAAATGTCTGGATTGTTTGCTAAATGACGGGACTGTAGCTCTCGCAAAAGGAAGTTAAAATGAAAACATAGTGTGAAATTTAAACACTGAATAAATTCCAAGATATGAAGTATTACAATGGATCTTTGGTTTCCAAAGCTGTTTTATTAAACAAGATAAGTCTATTGATGGCCACCTAAGTTCAAATTTTTGCAAAGATGGTTAAAACACCATGCCAGAACTGACAGAACTGTTTCGTGGGTGTGTTTCCCTGGATCTAAATAACAATGATAATTAGTTGGTTTAAACACTGTTGTTTCAATCAAATAAATGTTGTATACACCTTATTCCAAAATGGCCACCATTTTAGTGTTCTTGTGTTTGTTTGCAAATTAGCCCTTGTTGTCTTGTTCAATATTAAATATTCTTTTGAATTTTAAGTTTAAGAATGAGGCAACAATGGCTAATTTCAAGTGGAGCTATGATCCTCGCAGTTATGAATGCAATTTTAGCAATTGCGTAGAGAAGACTGAAAAATTCAGGACTTCAGTGGGGTTTGGAGTCACCCGTGACCTCGTGATGCTGGTGTGACGCTCTAACCAAATGAGCTACGAAGCCGCTGATCAGCTCCCAACATCAGTGGCTTCATAGCTTACTTGGTTAGAACATCGCACCGGTATCATGAGGTCACAGGTTCAAAGCCCGTTGAAGTCCTGATTTTTTCAGGCTTCTCTACGCAATTGCTAAAATTGTATTCACAACCACGAGGATCATAGCTTCACTTGATTTCACATCCGCGGTTCAATATATGATTCGTTTCATATATCATTTTATTCCAGGGCAAATTTGTAAGAAAACAAACAAATACGTGTAGTGTAATCTTAACCCATTGACTCTTAGGATTGAGACTTAATAGATTTTTCTCTGTGTAACGCCAGATGATTTTACTCGTCAAAGGGGGCGGTCCAGGGCAGTTCAGGTGTCAATGGGTTAACTCAATGGAATCACCCAACTATCTTTATTGACAAGTAACCCTCCCTGACTGTGAATATTGATCTGGTATTATTTTGTTATTACCAGTTATCCAGTGTTTTCCCATCGAAAAAAAAAAAAATGCTGGGAGACCTACAACACTTTTGATTAAATGATTTTACTGCAGCAATGCTATTAACATAACCGGCATGGTTGTTCCGACAGTGTTGTTATAATACCTAACTAGTGATCACTTAAATCAGTCTATGTAACCATAGTTTTGTATCCTATTTTCTTGTGATTTTAAAACGACATATATCACTCAAACAAACTTGTTGTGGGGATTTGACTGTATAATATTGTAAATTTATATTCTTCATGCTACTGTCTGGTGAACACCGTCAGCCCTTAGACAGAGCAAAATCATCTGGCATTAGACATAGTAACATCATCTGGCGTTAGACAGGGAAAATCATCTGGTGTTAGACATGGTAAAATTGTCTGGTGTTAAACATAGTAAAACTGTCTGGCATTAGACGGAGTAAAATTGTCTGGCATTAGACATAGTAAAATCATCTGGCGTTAGGCAGAGGAAATCATCTGGTGTTGGACATAGTAAAATCGTCTGGCGTTAGACAAAGTAAAACCGTCTGGCATAAGACAGAGTAAAGTATTTAAAACAATCCTACATGTGCTATGTATAAAAACATAGTATTTGTATTTGTTTGACAGTTTTTGGTACTTGTTTTAAAAGCGATGTTTTATTTCTAGGTAGGTTTCTATCTTGGGTTTGTTTCAATGTGGTATGAAACTTTGCTTACTAGTCCCGATGCAAAGGCCAGGTCAGTACAAAAATTACTTGCCTCCATGAGTTAAAATATAAGTATTGTATTTTTACCCTGCGAGCAGAGACTGCTCAGCCCTTTGCTACATGTATGTGTTAAACTGGTTTATTTGTCTCTTGTTTGTTGTAGCGTTTGATATGAGCTTTACTGGGACTCCAAATCTAAGCCTTTCTTTTCTCCATTAATTTATTTGTTGGAATCACGTAAAACTGAAATAATAATCATTAGTATATACTGAAACAGTGGATAGCATTGAATGTGCGCCCTGATTGGCTACTCTAACTCCGGATAGCCTCAGAGCAATTTGTGCGGAATTTGCGCCCAAAAATGTTGTAATCTTTGCAGGAATAGATGAGTTAAAATCATCTTCTTGTGCTATATTATCTCACTGTTTTAGTTCATACTAAAACAACTATTCACTTCAGTGTCAGTGTCTAGTGGTGGATATTTTACCTCACTTTGCAGTAAAATATCCACCACTAGCCACCTCCACTTCGGTGAATAGCTGTTAATTA
>NC_090874.1:49663884-49676384 GCF_036669935.1 Montipora foliosa | reverse complement strand
GGGGAGAAAAAGAAGACACTTATTTATTTTTCTCCTTTGCTTTTCTGTTTTCAATGTCTCTAAACAGAAGTGGTGGTGATGCTGGTTGAATCTCCATCCTTCCTTTTCTTCTGTCACTGTTTCTCTTCACCTTTGGTGGCACCCAAGGAATTGGATTGAAGTAACTTGGTGCTGGATACGAACCCCACTCATAATAACCTGTCAGCATTCCACCAGTGTAACCAAAGCTGTTGTAAACAGGCTTTGGTCTCTCTTTGGCCTTTGCAATCCATCTGCTGTATGCCTCTTCACTGTTCATTTTCCTTTCCACATCTTTCTCTTTCCTTATCCTTGCCTCTTCCTCGCCCTTCCTTTTTTCCTTTTTTTCCTGTTCCTTCTTACTTTCCAGCCAGTTGTTGTACACCACCGTTGCTTTTTCCAAAATTAAACGATTTGAATTTAATTTTTTCTCCTCTTCAAGTTGTTCCCGTAACTGCTTCTTTCGTCTTTCCTCAGAAACGGTTTTTCTTTTGTTTTCCATCCATTTCGCGACCTCCTCGCTTGCCTTTTTAAGTTCTTCGCTTCTCTTTCTTTGTTCATTTTCTCTTTCTTGTTTTTCCTTCCGGTTTTGAAGTCTCTTTTGTCTGTTCTTTTCACGATCTTCAGCACTCTTCTTCACAAGCCAGGATTCCCAGGGTGAAAGGCAATCTTCTTTACGTCCTGCTGCGGTAGAGCTATTAGTTTGAATCCCCTTTGTGTTAGATATGGACTCGGACCCCGTGATTTTGCCCAGTATTTTGCCAGAAGATTGTTTAGATCTCGAAAACGATGGATCCTTTGCAGTCGTGGACTTATTTTGCTTGGCGAAGCTCTTTGTCTTGTCTCCAAAGTCAAAGCTTTCATCTTTCGAAGTCTGTTTAGGGTGATGAAGAACCTCACTGTCTGTTTCACCATGTTCTTCACCATTACTGCTTAGGGAACCCTCGGAGAGTTCGGAGGCATCAAATCTATTTCCTCCTTCGCTATAAAATGGTGAAAGCAAAGAGCGAGTTGATTCGCCAAGGGAGTCTTCTGAAAACGTCCGTGTTAAAAACCGGTTATCTCCCTCCATTCATCACTGATTATCAACTCGGTCTTATTTGTCTCCAAATCTTTCGATGTTACTCTATTTAAACATAGTTAGTAGAGTCTACGATGATTTAAAAAACCGTCAATAAATAGCCGCCATCTTTTAAATTAGCCTCGTTTCTGAGTCCCTATTCTAGTTACCAGTGTACCACTCGTGTGACTCACCGCGAAAATTATCTTCTTTCACTCTTCCACATTCTCTTCCACTATGCTTGCTGAACAAAGAGATGGAGAGTTAAGTAAGCTCTTTTTCCTACTTTGCGAAAAATCCCACATTGTCGGTTTTGTTTGTTGAACCAATCAAAAGTCGTGTGAATTTGTTTTGGTCTGTTGGCCAATCAAGTACATTTGTTCATGTTCCATATGTTTGTTTCAAAGGTCGTTCGAAACTACAATAGCTCTGTTTACAACCGCGTTTTAAATGGATTTCCCAATCTTTCCTGTAGGGATAAGAGCTGCTTTCGCTATTCTCTCGTCCCTGATACTCGTACAGCATGGTGTCAAAAAAAAATCACTGGATCTGACCGGAGCCGTCGCTTCCGTTTTCGTTGGTTTCATTTTGACCTTTAGCAATCTCTGCTTCTTCTCTTCATGTGCGATGTTCTTCCTCACTAGCTCGAAACTGACAAGATTCAAGTCAGAGGTCAAGGAGAAACTAGAGGATGACTTCAAGAAAGGTTTGCACCTAAAAACACCTGCTGCGCTAGTCAAACAGACTGGTTAAAAAATTTAATAGTTTATGATGGCAGTTCACATTATGATGAAGGTTATTTTTTAGTTCCTGCTGGTGAGAACGGTGAGCTTATATTTTACAAACGTATTTCATGACCAGTTATGGCATGAGGTGTGTTGAAATCCATTTCGTTTTTGAAAAGAAAATACGTCTTGCCACAGGTGCCCCCACAGGCAGCGCAAGCTCGGTATACCACTTGAAGCCTTTGCATGGGAAAGTTAACTTTGAGCTTATAAATGCTAAAACAAACTGTAAATGTAGAAATAAACTTCACTTACCACTATGTACAGTCGTCCTTGTGTCTGTTTTAGACAGGTTTGTGGCTTTCGAATTTTTACGATGCGGTTAGTTGTCATTTTCCCTGATAAAAAGAAGAAAGGCTGGTGACTCGCGGCGAGCTTGTCCCACAAATTGCTCTCGCATCACAAAGTAACGGTCTGAATCGCCATAAAAACACCACAGCCTTAGGCCAGATAAATTTCCTATCACATCAACTCCACTCCGGGACCACACAGCGATTTTTGGCAGATAAATTCCAGTTAATGTTCGGCTTAGTATAATCTTCCCATGCGTTCAGCTAGATTTGTGGCTACGGCCGTTAAAGCTTGATGGCAATCGTATTACATTGTGCATTCTCATTGGCCAAGTGTTTCAAGTTTGCCCTCCGATTGCACAGAAAAGACGAGGACAACTGTAGAGGTAAGTGAAGTTTATTTCTACATTTACAGTTTATTTTAGCATTTATAAGCTCAAAGTTAATTTTCCCATACAAAGGCTATAAATACTATACCAAGCTTGGGCTGCCTGTGGCACCCCAAGCTCAGTGTGAGCATGGCCGACAAAAATATAAGGATTTGTATGAGAATCCCGATAAAAAGCTTAAGAAGATAATTATATGAAAAAATCTCAATTAAAAAGCCTAACCTTATTGCCATCGTGGATAGCTTCCTTCCTGTGTGGTTATATTACAGATCCAATGAGATTTGAGCCATTCCACAATTTCGTGGTTGTCAACGGTTATTATAATAATAAAATCCGAAGGCTGGAGACTCAATTCTCAGGTGCCACTAATTTGAGTCAAATATTCCTGGATGAAATATTCCCACAGTTACAATTTCACATCAGAATCAATTGACAAAGATTGAAGATTCATTTCAACCCACTATCAATGCAATTGCAGTCCTGCGAGCAATGTCAGGCGGTGAATATTGCAACAAAAGAGCGTTCAAAGGAGGTGCTTTAGCACAAGAGTGGCCACGTCTTCGACCGTTGATAACAAACTGACCCTTACCAGAGTGGCGGACCGTTTGTCACTTTGGGCCAGTTTACATGGAAGTGGGATATAACCCGGGTAGGTAGGGTAATCTGGGTACAATCCTGGTCAAAAGACTTTGGGACACTTGTCAAATTTGGCCGAAAAGTAGAGAATTTACTGGTCATGGTTCCATTGTTATATGAGCAACGCATGCTCTTCTTATGCTGCTTTTTTCGTGTCCTCCCTTCCCCCAGACAATTTTGAAACATTTGTGCGATTGATGAACTACTCTTGACTTTGAACACCATGAAATTGTAATGGGGGAAAGGCGGAAAGTTGGAATTGTCCCTACAGTTTTGACTAGGATTGTAGGTGGGGTCGAAAAATAGCTCGCGTTTACATGCAATCTTATACCACCCCAGGGTCCCAGGTATCCTTTCTTGAGGCTACTGCGTCACTGGTCGCTAAGTATGTTCACAAACAGGCAAAATGGTAGGTGAAGGATATGTTTTGGCAGATAATGCTCTTTTACTCTCACTAGCTTCTCTTGGTTCAACTTTTCAGTGCTGTGCAGGGTTTTCAATAAGAGTCGGCGGCCAGCGGAATTCACTGTCTATTGCCCTTAAACTTGCCGCCTACTTTTCCTTGGAAGTTACCGCAAATTTTACAAATAACATCAGAAACATTCACACAGAACATGTACCTTGGATCCAGAAAGTTTTCCTCATGAAAAAATAAAGACGCTTGAATTCTGAGTAATTTCGGAAAAAGATTTCTGTTTCCCTGTCCATGTCAAAGATCGAGCACACACGTTTTTAAGGCAGCAGTCCAGCAGTCCAGTGCTTGGTGTAAGCTGTCTGATTTGCTAAGTACATTTGAAGCTTGACAAGACAACATTCGCCAAAGGGCTTTTCAGTCACAACAGATAAAGTACATTGCACGCAGCTGTACAGAATGTGAAAGAGCCGTAAGGGGGGCTATGTCATGATATTTTAGCATCTTTTCAAAACCCAAAGTATGTCTTGCCATCAAATGAAATTAAAAAGTTTAGAGTATTCATGTCCTCTCTCTGAATAAAAAAGCCAGAATTATTTAATGTAATTTGTGTTGTGTTAAAATACCCTATATCATGCTCCAGAATGCAGGAAATGCATTCTAAGAGGCCCAAATTTCAGACTTTTCCTGGGGGAGGGTGCCCCCTGACCCCCCCCCCCCCTACAAGCTCATGCCTTCAGCCCCCAGAAAATGTACCACTGTTTATGGGGTTCAGAGCCACCTAAAATTTTCGAAAAATTAAGACACCTCTGAACCCCATGTACAAATTTTTTTTAAACTTTGCCAAAAGTTACATCTGATCCTGCTGACCAAAATCCTGTAATAAGAAAAAATTTTACCATGCCGTTTTTTAAATATAAGCACTTAAAGCTGAAATTAAGGGTGTTTTTAGCAGGTAAAAGTATTGCTATGGTAACCTATTGTGTCACAAAAATAATACCAATGTGTTCCCTAGTGATTGGGCAGTATTTTGATACCATAATTGTAGCATCAATTGATAAAGAGTAGTAATTATGACCCATCAAAAATCTACATCTTGGAAAGTGCTGGAAACTGCTTTGAGCCACCTTAACCAGTTTACTTTTGGTACACTTTTTTATGGTGTTGCTCTGTCTTGTCCCGCCTCAATTCCTTCTTATCTATTTTGAGGACAAGCTTAAAAATTGGCTTCCTCTATTGAAATTAATATTGAAATTTGTATACCATGAAACATCTGTGACAAGTAAAAATCAAGTTGATCAATATAAAATGTTATTGTCTCATGCGAATGGGTTGATTTTGGAAGAAACAATGAATCGAAAGAATGAGAATGCAGCTGGTCATACTGCACAACTTTCAAAGAGATTTACACAGGCCTTCTATGTGTACTATTACAAAATAACATGTGGATGCCAGATCATGAATCAAAATAATTGAGCTCCCAATGGAAGAAGCGCTTAAATTAAACTTCTTACGGGCTGATTAGGGCTGACTTTTGCCAAAAATGATATCTCTAAGGTTAGAGTGAATAGAATCAAGAAACAGAATCTGATTTCCATGTTACTGTGCATCTATTCAGTAAAATTTGGTCAACCCAGTCTGAGACCACCCCCCCCCCCCCCCCACCCATTCCCCAGTCACACTGAGAGAGACCCATAAAAACTAGGAAATTTTGTCAAACTTTACCTCAATTTTACAAAATTGATATCTTGTAAACAGGGAGTTAGGGCCAGGTGCAAAGAGCTAACCATTTAAAATGCAGTCAAGCTACATATTTTGAAAAAGAAGGTAGGTTTTTCTTGGAGCGCCCTACAATTAACAATTTATTATGGGTTCACAATATTGAAGTAGCCAGGCTCTCCGAGGGACTGGCGTCCTCAAACCCAGTGAGGAATGAGAGCCTTCTCACAGGCTATATTGAGGGTAAGCCCCTGACCAATCCTGTAGCGAGGTTTTATTCCAGTAATTGGAATAAAACCTCACTTGTTATTATTTAGCAATAAGCTCAGCCTTTTATTTGTTTTTCCAACCAAGTTATGGTAAATTGTCCACCATAAAGAAATGCAAAAGTTGGTGTTTGAGCATTAGCTCTTTGTCAGAGCGAAGGGCTCTGATGAAGGGCTAATGCTTAAAACATTAGCTTTTGAATTTCTCTGCTATGGTCAATTTACCATGATATCAGTTGAGTTGATAAACCCATTTCTGTGTTGCTCTTCCCCACCAATTTTCTTTAGAAACTAAACCCCTTTATCAACCTTTTATTGGTTTTTGCATTCTATCTATTAGGTGGCCAAAGGAACTGGATTCAGGTGTTTTGTAATGGAGGAGTACCAACAATATTAGCTCTGTTATACATGACTGACGTGGGTATTGGGGAACATGCCATTGATTATGCAAAGGATTACACCTCTTCAGTGCTTTCCACTGCAATTCTTGGATCATTTGCTTGCAGTTGTGGAGACACATGGGCTTCAGAAATCGGAACAGCGATAGTTTCCCATTCCCCTGTGCTTATAACAACATTTTCCAAAGTTCCTGTAGGAACTAATGGTGGTATCACCATAATAGGAACAGCAGCAAGTATTCTTGGTGGCACCATCATTGGAGTTGTCTATTATTTAACATTGGTGTCAATCATGACAATTCGTCAAATCAAACTTTTTCCACCCCAATGGCCAATCATTTTGATTGGCTGTTTGGGAGGTTTCTTGGGATCCCTTTTTGACTCTCTGCTTGGTGCAACTTTGCAGTATTCTGGATACTGTTCAGTGAGAAAACGGGTTGTCAACAAGCCTTCTCCAACGGCAAAGCATATTGCAGGGCGACCAATCCTGGATAACCATGCTGTTAATTTCATTTCAAGTCTTCTCACAAGTATTGCAATGCCTTACATTGGTTACTTCTTATGGAAGGGAATTGGTGATGACAACTAGTCTCAAAAAGGGGAACGTATAATAATTATACTTCTTTGAGACCCTGTGCCAGGTTAGCCACATTGCCCAATCCAGCACAGTGGTTTTGTGTAGGACGTAACCTCATCCAGATCAGTGGTCAAATCATGTTCTTTGCAAACAGAAAGGACAGTCTATCTTGACTCAGGGAGCGTTCACAAAAACCTTTTTTTTTTTTTTTTTTTGGGGGGGGGGGGGGGGGGGGACTAGGACTGATGAGAAATTGGGGGTCCCCCAAAGAAATTAGAGGTAAAAAGGGAGTTGTTTGAAAACTATAAATACTCTCAAGGGGGGTACCTTAAAATTGTCATTGGCCGATGTGAACACAATTTAACAAAAATATAATATTGAAGAGTGTATAATGGGGTTGACCGGCCTAAAAGACTACATGGTATGTAGTCTAGTTTCCTTTTCCTTTGTCATAATTTTGCTCCCTTGAGTACCTATTTGAATGGACACCTCTTTTAGGCCCTCCCAGTATTAAAGATTTCATTTAGCAATGGTTTTTCAGACTTTTTGTCTTCCAAGAAAATAGTTCATTTTGATGATATATTTTTCTCTGCAGCAGGCCGGACGTTTTTGTCCAGTGATTTCCCATTCCATGTCTGGTACTTTGATGCCAATATTTGAGGGGTTTTTAAAATTTTTTATTAGCGGTATTCTATTTTTTTAAACTTGCTTTTTAAAGAGAATTTGAGTGAACTCCAGCCTTGCCTAGGAAACTGATTCTCGGGTTCCAGGAACACTGGAAACAGCATTTCTGATTTTTCTATGTGCAATTTCCTGGCTTGTAAGGCACCTCACAGTGCCAAAAATGTTATGTCTGGTGCTTTCAGAAATCCTTTCCAAAGGCTTTGTTTGCCTTTGAGGCATTTTTCTGTTTTTGCCTTAATTTGTTTTGCTCGTTCTTCTGACTTCTGCATCGTGTATTGGTTTGTGCCCATGAGGTAGGTTGGGGGTGTCTCAAATTTTAGGGATACGAAAAGGGGGTCGCTGAAAGTAAGTAGGGGTCCTCCAAATTGTTTAGATATTAGATAATTTCTCGTCCGTTTCTTTTACCCCCCCCCCCCCCCTCCCCCCTTCCTCCAACAAGTTGTTTTTTTAAATGCTCTCTGAGTTGATTGCAATGTCCTCAGATGGAAAAATTAAATCATATGCCATGTCTTCCACACCATGCTTGGTTTGCCTTACTGGAAAGGGACATGTGAAAGTTCTACAGTAGCAGGCACTTGTGGTTTAGTCTTTTAAAATGTGTGCTTGTCTAGCTACGTATGCATGATAACTGCATGGATGTTTACACTTGGCACCAGTTCAACAAAGGGTCAAATGGCAATCAACTATAAAACTTTCCGTTTCCAATGTAACAGTAATCACAGCTATAGGTTCTTACCATTATGACATGCCTTTACAACAGGAGGACATAATTTTACTTGTACTGTACATACCAATATTAGAATCACAATTATTTATTGATGCCGTATCTCTGTCTATAATAATATTACATAAAAGGTTCATTACATGTATATTAATTTTATCTTGTCAGCAACAAGCCATCCTTTTTCAGAAACAACTGAAGGCTTTACAATGCCACGTGGCTTACCGTGGCCACCCAACCAACTAAATACGTCAACTCAGTAACCCATGCAACGGTGTTCAAATTACAACCATACGAACTTTGCAAGGTGGCGTGACTGTCAATGAAATTCGTACTGTAACTGTCCTAAATCTGCAACATATTTATCTGTTTATTATTTAAATATGGATTTACTAGTACCACTCAAAATCATTCACACAATCTGCAGAACAGAACTTGTTTTCTCTTTTGTTGTTCAAATGCAAGAGTACCCACAGACAAGTTATTTAAAGTTAAAAAAGTTATGAAAGTATCCAATATTTGACCCTATAAATTTGTTGTTGTTATTGAGTTTAAGCCCTTTCACCATCTTTCCCTTGTTCTATTACAAAACTTGAATATAAACAATTAAAAAAAAAGATTTTTAATAACGTTGACGAATATAATAACCACTCCTCATTGTGTCAGCAATCAAAGAATTAGTTTCGAACCATATTTGTTTGACGACTTTTGAGTATTTAGAAACCAATAGGAAGGATGATTGTATTGACTTTTGGCACCAGTTTCCTTTGCTTTTACCTTCCTTTTCTGATCTAATATAAAAAAAGTGCAGCATAGGGAGAAAATATCCTTATTTGCTTGAAATTATCCGACTTAAACCAAGACAAACATAAAAGCACATAAAAGAATTTTAAACAACCACATGCGTATTACTCTTTTAAAAGAACAAATTTAACATTTGAAAAATGTTAAATCTACAGGCTCGTTAAATTGGTCAACCATAGCATGTACTATCTTCATAGTGAATTGAATTTATTGAGAACACTTTTTGCAGTCTTACTGCTGACATTTGGCCATAGCGCATATTTACAGAACATTAATTAAACAACAAGTAATGTATTCCAATAGCTGTTAAAAGGGCATACATACGTTTTTATGAGGTTTCTGCATTTTAATATCTTGTATAACTATGAATGCGTACTTGGGAGTTTAAGAAACGATTGTGGCAACGATAACGCCAAAAACCAGTAATATTATTGGTTAAAAAAGGAAAAAAAGGTTGTGCGGCATGTATTTTTGTACATCATTTTCTCCCGTACGAACCGTACCCGAAAATTGGTCATTTTACGTTCAACTTGTTAAGGCCCAGTGATACGGGCAACAATTTTCGTGTAACTTGTCGCGCAACAATGTTGCGTTGCAAGTTGAGATGGTTTGTTGCGCGTATTACCACGTTCTTGCACAACAAATTTTCAAGTTGCACAAAGTTATAGCGACGTCTACATAAAAAATTGTCGCGCAAGAAGGTGGTAATACGCACAACAAACCATCTCAACTTGCAACGCAACATTGTTGCGCGACAAGTTGCACGAAAAATGTTGCCCGTATTACTGGGCCTTAACAAGTTGAACGTAAAATGACCAATTTTCGGGTCTTGACGACAACTTAGACAAACAACAGTGAATCTTTCTTCTCTCTCTCTTTACTTCAAATCCATAGTACCAATCTGGTTATAGCATACTTGGCCCGTATTGTACAACATGAACAAGGTGGAAACATCGTGAAACACCTGGTTTGAAGTGACGTTTTCGTCGCCGTAGCCGTTGTGGTTTCTTAAACTCCCTACCCATGTATTGCAGGATAATACTAGTATACAAGAGTTTCAATGAAAGAAGGTAACTACTCAAATCCCAGTTTATTGTATAGAACTATTCAGTTTGAACATGTGGCCTCAGTTGCGCAAAGGCCGTAGGCCATCCAGATGATAGCAGCATTAAAAATTCCAGAATGTAATTCAGTTACTCCATGTTAGAGCGAGTTTCAATCGAGTGTCGTAAATCCAAAACCAAAGTAATATTTTTACTTTGGCCGTTCAAAAAGGGTGGAGATATTCCAGTAAACCAATCAAAACTCTAAGTAATTACACGTAGCCGACACAAAGCGACAAAGCAGTTCGCTAAGTACTTCCGACACTCAATTAACCTGCAATCAGGCCCATTTTTAGCTTCGCCCATATGTTCTCTTATGTCGTCGCTCGCTAAAATTGGGCCTGACCAAAAGTCTCTCAAGAATTCCGGACGGTCGGCCAAATTTTGGCCGACCAAACTCGTGATCTGATTGGCTGTTGAAACGCCGGAAGTGAAAATACCATCGTGATTGCGCGGAGCTCTCGCGAAGTTCTCGAGACTAATCCGCCATAAGTGTACGAAAAAATTTGCTCCCTTTTTTTCTTACAATGCCGTGGACGGTGCAACTTGATTTTATTTGTATAAATGGAGATATGCCATCTGAAACATCTCATAACTTGTCCAGAATCGGGTTTGAATCTCTGGAACGAGTGAAATTAGCGATTCCGTTGTCGAACTCTGTGGCCATGGGGTTGAAAGTACTTTGGCACAAACGTCCCCTATGTTTAGAAAGCTAAATAGGTGGTTCTTTCAAATGGCAATGAAAGCCGATGCATATTGGTTTCGTGGATGAGACAAGGGACATATATATCAACAGGAGGAGAAGCTGATAATATCGCAAGTTGCACGAATGCATGTTCTGAATATCTGTGTATCAAACGGCTTTATTTATTTACTGTACATGACACGGTTTGTTTGCACACTTCATAATATTTCCAGTTGATTTAACTTAAAACTCGCACTCCAGAAACTAAAATGGCATGTTTCCAGAGAGATCAATTGTACAACAATAAAGGAAACTTTGCGAGTCCATCTTACTGTTCGTACTCCATCAAAAGATTAAGAGCCAAACTTATCATGATTTTACTGCGCGCAATTCTAGAAATACACTGCAACTGAAGATATTACCCGAAAAAATCACGAAAGAAACCTTCATGGGCAAACACGTTAAAGGAATAATGTATTTCTCTTTTTTTCTTTAAAAATCTATTGCCAAACCGTCCAACGACAAAATGCTAGGTTATCTCAATTACAAATTAAGATGTCAATCTCAAAAGATTGCATATTCAGTGAAGTTCGGAGGAAGAATTACACCGGCCTTTGCCGCAATATAGTCGTCGAAAACATTCCCCATGCTTTAAATGTGTTTTTCTCAACTTAAAGCCAACGGTAACTTTCGAATTCGCTCATAATAGAGCGGTTTTCAATTGAGTGTCGAAAGTAATTTGCTAATTACTTTGGTTTTGCATTTACTTCACCCAGTGATTGGTTCAAAGTTTTCGCGCCACTTTTTCAACCAATCAGAAGTGAAACCAAAACCAATTGTGGCTCGCGCGTGCATATTTTCCCGCCTTTTGTGTCGGCTACGTGTAATTACTTCGAGTTTTGATTGGCTTACTGGATTGTTTCCGTCCTTTTTGATTGGTTAAAGTAATTACTATGGTTTTGGTTTTACGACACTCAATTGAAAACTGCTCTATTCCTCCCACGGTAATTAACTCTGGTCAAAACAAAATAGCGTGAATCTGCCGTCCACGCGTGTATTGGTGTAATGAGAGTAAATTTGATTGGCCGATGAAGGACATGTCAATCAATCAAAAAAAGTGGGCGGAAGGAATTTCGAAGAGGAATTTGGTCAGGCTCTATTTTTCGTTTCGCCAACTCCACATTACGTATCACGCGAAACTAAAATAGAGCCTGATCGCAGGTTAACACTCAATTGAAAACCGCTCTAAACGTTGTCCAAGGTTTTCATACACACACTTAATTAGAGTCTAACTAGGTGTGCCTAGAGTGTGCATATTCATGGTTACGGGAGGAAATTCTAAAATCATTGCACAGACTGAAACTGTTGGATAGTGACTTATCAGCTAAGCCCCAATTGTTCAAAAGATGGATAGAGCTATCCACCGGATAACTCAATTGGTTTTGCTAGTGTTTATCCGCTGGATAGTGATTTATCTGGCAGATAGTGCTATCCAACAACGTTTGAACAACTGAGGCCAGATAAGGTTATCCAGCATTTAAAGTGCCACTGAGACCAAAAAAATATTACTCTTATTTTTCTTTGGATTTCTAAACGATGTTACATGTAACTAAACACTTATAAGAGACCAAAGTTTTTAAAAGCCTTGATTTCAAAAAGACACCTGTTTATTTTTACTAGAATTTTCCTTTTTGAAGTGCATATGACAAAAAAATATATTAGCTCGTTCAAAATGATGGTAGTTGGTTGTCGAGTTATTCAAGATTTTGATTTATGCAAATTAGAGGGCTTGTGACGTCACACAGTGGACACAACATTAATGTAAAATGAGAAATGAGAAAATATGCAAATACTAAGTCTGCAGGGTTGATGTGCTACCAAAACTACACATTGTGATAGTGATTATGATGTCACCATAGCAACATACTCGTTACCAGACCTCTACCTTCCCGA
>NC_090874.1:49653884-49658884 GCF_036669935.1 Montipora foliosa | reverse complement strand
CTGGAAATTTTCAAAACTGGTAGAAAAATGTTGCAGCGCTGTGGGTATTGTTATTTTACTTTGTCCAAAACAGTACAAAATTGCATAGGTTTGGATTTTAAAAGATTATCATGAAGTAAATAGCAATGGAGCACTCTTGCCTCGAATTTTGGCAATTTATATGTATCATTTTCTACCAAGAAATGTAGTATAGTTTGACATAATATTATGTTTATTTTAAATGTGTAAGGAGCCAGCTCTCTTACAGGGTTTTTGATAAAAGATTTAAGTAAATTAATAAGCAAATCAGATGATACTAGTGCCTTAATCCTCTCTATGTTGTCTGGATAATTAAGATAACTGGCAATATTGCCTCCTTTGGGGGGCAATATTACCAGTTGTTTCCCTGGCACTTTGTATCAACCCTGTTTGTGTGGCTTAACAGGTCCAATATGTTATTCAATTATGGCCTTTCAACATCATCGCCTTAATAAGCAATACAAGGAAATCACTCCCTACAAACTATTACAGCCTTTTCATTTGCTTTAGTCTAGTTCCTGTTAGTTATGTTCCTGTCTTCTTCATAGCAAAGAAGGCAAAAAGAGTTCCAAACAAAAGCACAATACCAATAGTGTACCAACTGGGTTCAGACAGCCGAAAATCAAGCACACCTCTCTGTGAAACAAATCACTTAATTAGTAAGAGTCATACTATAATAACAAGTACAACAATTCTCTGGGATCCCTGGTCAAAGCAGTTAAGAGCTTTTAGAGGTCAACAAGAGGTCCCAAAAATTATTGTGTTAAGTAGATCTTTAAAAATATATAAACCTAGATGTAAATCCTTTGGGTTCACTTAGACTAACACATGTAGAAGTACTTCATAAAGAATTTTCACCCTTTGCCTTACTTATTCAGGTGATTTCTGATGTGGTCATGTAAAAGAACATGTTGTTTACAGTTCTTCATCTCGAAAAAGCAACAATACTCCATCATAGGGAAGATAGCTGTTTGCAAACATTGTTTTTGTTATTCAAATTTATACATGTGCCAACACAGGAACAAAAGACCCTTTGCTTGGACAGCCAATGAGGCTCTGGTTGGCACATTAATGGCAATAGGTGATGTCAACCATATCTTCCCTATGGCATCTTCAACACTATGAAGTTTAGTAACTGTGTGAAACTTTGATTTAATAGGTAAAATTTTCAGACTGAAATGTTCCAAAGAAGAAGAGGGCTGATTCCCTGTGTTTGGTAATCTCTCCTCTGCATTAATTAATGCACGGTTGCATTTTATCAGGGTCTGTGTGGTGAGAGAACTTGCCTCCACCAATGTCTCCTGGGTTTGATTATGAGATTAAAGCTTTTACAGTCCTCTCATTAAGACAGCACTTGTCCTATACTTGGGCTATTTTAGGTTCAGACTTCTAGGTGTATATGACAGATCTTTTCTTTATTTACTCAATCGAAACAACCAAAAAAAATTCTTTATCGACTTTCATTACATAAGCCTTTCAAAAATCATGATTTTTACTTCTGGAGGGGTACAAAACTGAGCTAGTAAGGATTTTGGGAATAGCAGCCCAGTGACATCCACACAGGATCACAGGAAATTTTAGGGATAGAAGTTCCATTCTTTTGTCTTTTGCTTTATTGCAACCAAACACAATGCATCTCAGAAGCAGTTTCAGCAACTTCTGAATCTAAAAAAAGGGAAAATTTAAGCCCTGGAAAAATTTCATTCTAGTTTTGATGTCACACTCATTGCTAGCGCAAGTTTTATACCCACCAGAAGCGAAAATTCTAATTTTTCAAAAGACTATTAAAAGCACATGGAAGGAAATTTGGTATCCATGGATTTTTTAAATTTGTTTTTATTTCAGAAAACCATGATGTTTTGATTGAGTAAATAAAGAAAAATCTGTCATAGACACTTAAATAGAATTGTTATTATTAGTTACTATTATTTTGATAACGCATTACTTGGATAAGGGCCAAAGCTGTGGCTGCAAGTTCTACAATTTTTAAAAAACTTGTCCAACATTGCTGCATCTAACATTGCTATACAGCAATGCTGAATGCCGCCAGTACATGTGCAAATACTTTCAACATTGCTCGCATCAAGGGCATAATTAATATAAATCGAAAATTGAGAAAACCTTTTTAAACAACGTTATAGCATGAGAAATCAATATTCGGTAGGTGGAAACCAAAAAGACCAATACGATTTTAGATCGATCGACGTTTATGAATTTTCTAATAGCTCATGGCTCAAACAACGTTGTAATTCATAGCATGCCAAATAAAGCTCGTGCAATTCCCGACAGATATCCCATTGTGTTGATACCACGCGATACACGACAGTTTCCGAAATGCATTTGACATGAAATTCTGGAGACATATTTCTTACGTATACTGTAGCTTACCCATCCACCATGCTGGGCTATCCATCGAGCAATTCTCTCGTTGAAGATGAAATCCACCACAAATCGAATGATTCTCCGTAAAAAATTCCCACTGAATCCTCGGCGGATGACAGTCACAGCAATTTCATAACCAAAACAAAGTAGAGCAACAATTCGTCCCCAGTTTATTCCAGAACGGAACAACCTTCTAGCCACTGCGGCAAAAGTTTCGTAAGCCGTTGCGGGAGTAAGACTCAACGAATCAATCATGTCCTTGAACTGGTCTTTGTATTTAGCATCTATTTCATCGCCTATCTCTCCTAACCGTTGGCCGATAACAGGTACATTCTGCGAAAACCCATGTACATCATTGCAAGAACGAAGTTCTTCTAAGGCATCTGGACGAGCGGTGACTGAGGAGGTGTTCATTTCACCGCTTTGTTCTCCTCTTTCTGTCTCATCTTGGTAGCGTTGAAACATAAAATGACGGAACACACCTTCCGTATCTCTTACGACGGCTAATTCTTCTTCTTCAGGTTCAATTTCACGGTTATTACCACCATCCTCACCACCAGAAGCCATTTTATTTGATTTTATGCAATTCTTCATCACGCAAACCCTATGGGTAGATACGTTATGTATGGGGACATATATTGTACCGTATACAAATATGTACCTGCTTAGCTTACTTAGACGCTTGGACTGCTTGAAGCGCTTGGGTTCCTTGGTCTGCTTGAAATGCTTAAATTGCTTGATGTGCTTGAGTTGCATGAGATGCTTAGGTTACTTGAGGTGCTTCGGTTGCTTGGGGTGCTTGGGTTGCTTGAGGTGCTTCGGGTGCTTCGGTTGCTTGGGGTGCTTGCGTTGCTTGAGGTGCTTGGGGTGCTTCAGGTGCTTGGGTTGCTTGAGGTGCTTGGGGTGCTTGAGGTGCTTGGGGTGTTTGGGTTGCTTGGGGTGCTTCGGTTGCTTTGGGTTGCTTGAGGTGCTTGAGGTGCTTGGGGTGCTTCAGGTGCTTGGGATGCTTGGGTTGCTTGAAGTGCTTGGGGTGCTTCAGGTGCTTGGGGTGATTCGGTTGCTTGGGTTGCTTGAGGTGCTTGAGGTGCTTGGGGTGCTTCAGGTGCTTGGGTTGCTTGAGATGCTTGGGTTGCTTGAGGTGCTTAGGTTACTTGAGGTCCTTATGTTACTTGAGGTGCTTGGGTTGCTTGAGTTGCTTGAGGTGCTTAGGTTACTCGAGGTGCTTGGGGTGCTTGAGGTGCTTTGGGTGCTTGAGGTGCTCAGGTTGCTTGAGATGCTTGAGGTGCTTGGGTTGCTTGAGATGCGTGCTTGGGTTGCTTGAGATGCTTGGGGTACTTGAGGTGCTTGGGTTCCTTGAGATGCTTGAGGTGCTTGAGGTGCTTGGGTTGCTTGAGGTGCTTTGGTTACTTGAGGTGCTTGAGGTGCTTGGGTTGCTTGAGGTGCGTGAGGTGCTTCGGTTGCTTGCGGTGCTTGGGGTCCTTGAGGTGCTTGGGTTCCTTGAGGTGCTTAGATTGCTTGAGGTGCTTGGGTTGCTTGAGGTGCTTGAGGTGCTTGGGTTGCTTGAGGTGCTTCGATTACTTGGGGTACTTAAGGAGCTTGAGGTGCTTAGATTGCTTGAGATGCTTGGGGTGCTTGAGGTGCTTGGGTTGCTTGAGGTGCTTGAGGTGCTTTGGTTGCTTGAGGTGCTTGAGGTGCTTGGGTTGCTTGAGGTGCTTAGGTTACTTGAGGTCCTTAGGTTACTTGAGGTGCTTGGGTTGCTTGAGATGCTTGAGGTGCTTAGGTTACTTGAGGTGCTTGGGGTGCTTGAGGTGCTCAGGTTGCTTGAGATGCTTGAGGTGCTTGGGTTGCTTGAGATGCTTGGGTTGCTTGAGGTGCTTGGGTTGCTTGAGGTGCTTGAGGTGCTTGGGTTGCTTGAGGTGCTTCGATTGCTTGAGGTGCTTGGGTTCCTTGAGGTGCTTAGATTGCTTGAGGTGCTTGGGTTGCTTGAGGTGCTTCGATTACTTGGGTTGCTTGAGGTGCTTGAGGTGCTTAGATTGCTTGAGATGCTTGGGGTGCTTGAGGTGCTTCGATTGCTTGGGATGCTTGAGTTGCTTGTGTTGCTTGAGGTGCTTAGATTACTTGAGATGCTTGGGGTGCTTGGGTTGCTTGAGTTGCTTTGGTTGCTTGAGGTGCTTGAGTTGCTTAGATTGCTTGAGGTGCTTGGGTTGCTTGCTCTGCTTACGGCTTGATTTATAATGTGCGTGGAACGTGATCTGGCTCTTCTGTATACGTTTTAAGCCTTTTGCATAGTTCGGAAATCTCGTTAAAAGCTCACGTTTCCTCTGCAACCCGCAAGAGTTTCTTTGCAGCTATTGTACCAGTAAATGTTTCGCTTTACGTAGCAATGACCATTCTCTGAGGATACCTGGATACCTCGAACTTATTGCACACTTTTGGTCATTGCAACTTTGTTGGTGGAGAGCCAATTAAAGTGGGTCGGTCTTATTAGAACAAAGTGGGGTCTTATTACAGCTTTTACGGAAAATGTACCTTAGTGTCGTCTGCATGTATTTGAATCACTGTTTTTTTTGGAAGAGTAATCCTCTTTTCTCGCGTTTTCT
>NC_090874.1:49628884-49646384 GCF_036669935.1 Montipora foliosa | reverse complement strand
ACTACAGTTAACTACATGGAGTGGCTTTTATTCAACAACGCAAGGTGTGGGATAAAGCCCGAAGACGAAGTTGACGTGCATTACATGATGAAGAGATTCGATCTGATCCACAACAATGCTACCCGCTTCTGCTTCCGACTGCTACAATGCAGTCTTCACTGGATCGTAAGCGACAGACGTAAGCGGACAGTTTGATTTTCGCTAGATCATATCGCTCTGAGCTTCTAATTACGACTCCGACTCCGACTCCGACGCATATCTGCGTGTATAAAGAAGGTAGTTCTGAAGAAACTGTGGTGCTGCGTCGGTGGGGAAGTAGTACACGAAATTGTTTGGTTTTATCAACAGAGTTGATAATGTAAATTAACCACCGTACAGGGATTATAAAGCTGACGTTTTGAGCGTTAGCCCTTCGTCAGAGCCCTGACGAAGGCCTAACGCTCGAAACGTCAGCTTTTATTATCCCTGACTTAACCGAATAGGGTGTAATGTGAAGTGCGAGTTTTTCTACCCCATATGAACCATGTGCGCGTTAGCCCTACTGATGGAAATGGGACCACACAAGGACAGAGAAAAACTCCGACCAGGATGGGAATTGAACCCACGACCGTCGGGTTAGATCACCGCTGCTCTACCACTGAGCGACAAGGTCAGACAGGAGCAGGCCGTGGGAACTGAAGATGTTCAAGTCACGGCAATGAACATGTACAAGTACAAGGCAGGATTACGTGTTATGCAAACGTTGGCCGTGTAGGCCTTATATTTAACCAGACTTAACCGAATAGAGTGTTATGTGAAGTGCTAGTTTTTCTACCCCATATTTATTATCCCGGTATTATCCCTGTACGGTGGTCAATTTACATTATCAACTCTGTTGATGAAACCAAAAAAATTCGCATATCAACGTGAACTCGCGGGCTTTCCTAACATATATGTCCTGGATTATCAAATGAAAATCATAGAAAAAGAAAAACAGTTATTCATTGCTGTCGCAGTGAGTGAGCCTGAAGCGAACGAACGAGGCAGCTCTCTAATCGAGAGAAGAACACCGTATTTTTCTTCGAATTGAAAGGCGCAAGGAATTGTGGTTATGCGCGGATTAAGGAATCAGTAGAAGCTTTTCACTGCTCAGTAAAACGATCGCTGTTGAAGAAAGGGTCTGAAAAACATGATTTTTGCAAGGGACCTTTCGATATTTGCAGTGAGAGTTTTCAAAGACTACAAGTAATCAGAGCATCCTTCAATTCTTCCTGAAAAGTAATGTTGGTAGAATAACGGAGGCCAGAATCATCAACAAATTTTTCACTTATCAGTGCTCATAAAATACGACTAATTTTTTGTTTACTGTGCAAAATCATTGTATAAGCTGCGTTCGTGATTAATCTCATATCGATAACTGTAGTTAACCTGTGTGGAGTGTAATGCTATTCTGATATCGATACAACTCCGAAAACTTTATTCACCGAATTATCGAGCTGAATTATTTTCTGTGTTGCTTTCAGTCACCGCATTTAGCTAACTAGCGGAAACGGAAGTTACAACGGAATTCTCAGGTTTTTCTTGATGATCGGTTCAGTTTAAACTCGATTTATATTTTCCAAATTCTAATGCCAAAGTACTTTACAAGAGCAAAGGGTGACAAAAACATCTCTTCTCCCTCTGCCAAAAGGTACTTTCAATATATTACGTTGTTATTGCTGTGCTCGGCTACTGGCAGAAATCGACATCTGTAAAAACGGAAACGCCGGTAAAAATGCAAACTTTTTTTTCATCATATTAGAAACTAAATTTATTGTTTGCAGGTCAAATGTGACAGCTCTTGCGCATAAAGAAGGATAATCATAGCAGATTCTGGCCAACAGACTGTTTGGCGTCACGAAAGGCAACCACATGGGTCTCCCGTCCAGATAGGGGGTTAACTTCTGTGAATTTTTGTCGTGAAATCTCGCAAAGGACCGTCGAGCAGTCAAACATGCGGTTAGTTAGTATTGACCACTGTCAAGCTGATTCACAAGTCTTTGTCATGTATATTACTGTACAGACACCGAAAAGTAGAACTAATAATAACCCGGCACAGCAATTCGGGCTTTAACTTGCTGTGAAAAAGAAGTTGAAGTGAACTCGGAAATGGTCACTGGACATTCTCGATGCCAATGTTACCCGGTTCCCTTTTATTTTCTTGTCTTGTCTTGTTTGTTCTGACCCTGCTCAAGACCTATTTAATACTGCGCCTTTCAATAACATGCGGACTCTAAAATTCAAAGCTCAATCGACAAACGCGTTTTTCGCTACCGTCAATCAAATGCTCGGCGGTCCTCCCAGCTTCCGACTATATTGTCTGAGTGTGCTCAACGATTTGATTTGATTACTGTACGCTCGATAATCGTCGGAAGCTTGGAGGAGCCGCCAAACATTTGATTGACGGTAGCGAAAAACGCATTTGTCTGTTGACCTTTGAATTTAGGAGTCCGCATTTTATTGAAAGGCGCAGTAAAATCAATTCCACTCACGAGTGTCGTTAAATTACCGCAAGTATACTTGAACATCTTCCTTCCCCTCGGCAGCATTACAACCATTGAGGTAAACTAGTTATTTAGGTTAGAGTGATGGCAACTGTTGGTTCTCGCTATGTTCATTCATAAATGTTCGCTCGTAACGGTGATCTCTCGTGAAGTTCGCGGACCAAGCCTCGACATCTTTTAGTGTGGTTCTACTGCGAACACTGTGTGCACTTGTGTGTGGTTTGAGCGTATTATACACCATATTCGTGCTTACCTTTTAAAAGACGTTGTCTTAAACTTCGCGCATGCGCTATAAAGGATGAACCAGCCATGGGCCACATAATACTCTTTGTTTGTTCCCCCCAAATTTTGCATAGGCATTCTTTTTGTTTTTTCTTGGGACCATTGTGAGTGTCAAGAGAGACTGGGGACAAATCTCTGGAGCTATTTTGCAAGCTCAACAAAGACAGGAAAATTTCTGCCTTTATTACATCCATTTTGAAATCACTGGTGATCCTTGCAATCTGATTGGCTGTCAGCACTTTTTCCCCAGCCAATGAGAAAGGAGCACTTAAGCAAAACATCCAATCATATTTCAAGGCTTGTTTAAGGTAACCAATCAAATCGCAGGAAAATGAAATCGATGACAAAGAAAGCCATTGTGTGGCGAATTTCGCAACTTTTGTTCCCAACTGGACCAATAAAATATTGGTACTGGCAAAAATCCTGTATTTGTGGGATTAAATAAATATGGAAAGATTTCTAAATGGATGTAATAAAGTGGTAATTGAACTTCATGTCGTGCAATTTTGGTCTGAAATCATTCTTGTGATTTCTAATCGGGATTTTGAAATCAAACGTATGAGGTCACAACAAATTGCTTTCCACTCAGTTTAATTACCATTATATACTATTTTCGTTAAGTTATCGTGAACGTAGATTTCGTTATCATTCCTTTTTCAATTCTCAACCGCGAATAATGCATTTCGCGTGCTCTGATTGGTTCGCTCAATCTCGGTTATCAGCTCATATACCTTAGTTTGACCTTTACCCTATGGTAAATGATTGCGCTAAGCGTCGCTAAGCTAAAACCTCTTTCGCCGGAAAGCAAAATCTTTCTCTAAATAAAGCCAAAAATGAAAACAAATTTATTTTGTAGGAACTTTGGATCCATTCCCGACGTTTAGAAGTACGCGAAAAGGCAAGTGGTCTGTCTGACCACAAGGTATTACACAACATCGCATCTTCATCAAGTTTTTTCGATTTCGCTCCAATTTTCTCTCTTTCAGTTTTCCCTCGAATTTCTTACTTCCAAAATTTTTGGAGTTTAAGGAATTTAATAAAAAAATTATTTCATTCGCGCTTGTTGGATATGAGACTGGTTATTGCCAACTCGGCGCTACGCGCCTCGTTGGCTATTTACCATCTCATATCCAACGCGCGCTCATGGATTAATTGTTAAATATAACTTCCAACCGGTGTTTTTTGGTGTCCGCTATACTGTCCTTCGTTGGATAATCATTTTTTCCTTGACACAGAAATAAATTAAGATGTGAGTATTATTTTTGTTATTAGGTAAATAAATCAACGATGGTGGCAGAAATAAACTGGAGAGTGAAGGAAGTGATAAAAAATTGTAATGTTCTGTCATAGTGATGGCTCTTGTGAAAAGATGAAGTTAATTTAGGTAATGCCAGTGGTAAATTGCACTCTATAAGTTCTTCCCGTTTGTGACAATGGCCACCTGCCTGTTCTGAGGTCATTTTTGTCAAAAACACTGAATTGTTTACCTTGTGAACAATGAACGGTTGTCACTTTATGAAGGTAACGTCGCGGTTTAAAAATCGGGTTCATACTGAAATAATGAATAACTTTATATTGAACTTTGGTTGTGGTTCCAAACTGGCAAAGCGCAACGAGGGGTTTTTCTTCTTATTATATGAAACGTTTGCCTGCTTAAGTCAGTCACTAATCGCTACTCGTTTAATTGGCGAAACCTGAACAAAAGACGACAGCTTGACTCACGATTTTATTTCCTGTGAGTGTACGTGGTTGACAGGTATCATGATAAATTTATGAGTTTGTCGGGGAATTCACCATAGATACCGATTAGTTTACTAAAACCTCTTCTTTTAAGTTCATTCCATTGCCTTGGAGTGCTTAGTGATTTTCATCCGAAGACAGTATAGTCCTTTGGTGCAAAATATGTCAGCAAGGAGAAAGAAAGTTCGCTTTAAGAGCGCAAATGTAGAAAGAAACAAGTCATTGAGCGATGCGTTGACTTTGCAGCATTTAGAAACGAAAAATTCTGGCACACGCTTGGCTCAGACAAAGAAGAAAAAGAGGAAGCAGACAAAGCTGCAGACTCTCAAGGCAGAGAGGAGAGAACTCCAGAACGACTTGAAAAGTACCAAGGAGTGGATTTTGGATGATAACAAAAGAAAAGCAAGCCCGAGTTACACCTCCTATGAAAACCGGCAGAGACTGGCTCGAACAGCGAGTGACACTATTTCCAAACTTCAGCGGCTAGAAGGCAAAATATTGGCCAAGGAAAAGTCTAGCAAACAGAAAACACAGAAAACGTTGACGGCTAAGTTGAGGAAAACGACAGTAAAATCTGGTAAACAACACGGTCGACTTATCAAGATGACTGAAAAGTTGGAAAGAATGAAACTGGGGGAGGTTGAATTACGCGCTGAAATTGCACGTCGAGAGGTCACAGATAGAACAAGGAATGGTGATTTATCCAGTCCTGCACAAAATCCACTGCAATTTCCTCGGATAAAATCAGCTGATTTAGTTCAATGGGTTAACATTTCACCAAGCAAGCCTGAGAATAAATTAGATGCAGCCGAGCAGGTCGCATCACCAAGACCGACTTCTGTTTTAACCGACTATGCGGTACAGCTCCCCCCAGGTGAAAAGAGACTTGTAGCAGATAAACTTGCGCATAAGTATGACATGACACGGGAGCTGAGAAACACAATCCACGAACATATGATCAACCGCTCTTATAGTTTTTCATATTTTAATATCATTCCACCTTACAAACGGAAAAAGCCTAAGCCGCAAAAAACCAAGCAAGTTTTCAATCGCTTGGTTTACGAAGACAAAGTAGGAGTTATGGATTTTGGAAAGACCCACAGGCCAACAAAGGTCGTTTTAAGATCGTAAAACGATTTTCGAAAACGAGGTGTTGATATTTTCCAATCGCTATTTAAAGTTTTTAAAGCCATTCTTTCACTTCTCCTTTTCAGTATTTGGATTAAGAACCAATTTAACTTCTGCTAGGAGTATCATCTTTTAACTGCCTTGTACAGTACGTTTATTATATACTCTACCAGGAGAAAAGCCATGGGGCTCCATCTCAGTGACTAGAAATAAAACAAAGAAGTTCGTTTGATTTATCCCGTGCTGCTATACTGATTCCACAGGTATATACAACTTTTTCAAAAGAGTAAATCGAGGAATGAAATTTCTGTCAGCTTTTTCAGGGAAGAAATACGAATTAAGCACTTAGGTTTTCCACCCAGTTATAGTTTGTCACCAGGCAACTAAATGCATGATATCTCGCCCGGGGCTAATACTGGACACCTGCTCTTGTTATAAGCATCTTTACCAGTACTTACTTATCACGGGAACATTTAATGAAGAGTCATTTCCCAGTCGAATTTTCGCCCTGAGGGCCTGACGCTTGGATATTGAGGATGACAATAAAAGGGTTCAAGAAAACAAAAACTGCGAGAAATTACTACGACTCAATTCGTTCGATTTGTATTCGAGGGTACACAATACAAAAAAACTCCCCATCACGCCAGGAATTCTAGCTAAGGACGCCTCTGAGACAAGAACTGCTGTTATGTACAGACCCTTGAGAAATATGTTTTTGTTTTTCTTTTATACGAAACAATTAACCGACCAAGACCGACTTGACCAATATATGTACAGGAAATCGTATAAAATTGAGTGCATTTCGTGACTTATGGCACGAGTGATGCTTTGAAAGTTCTCAGGCGAGTTGAGTGAAATGCACCAGCATGTTCATACGTGGTTTTGTCTGTTTCCATAGCAACTTTCGTGTTGCACTCTGTGCTATTTCTTAATTCGTCGTTGACCGATTAGAAACGCGATATTTTGTTGAGTATATAATAAAAAGTCTGAAAATATTGGTAAGATCATGCCCGGGCGCTATCAATATTGTCCTCAGCTGACCTCAACTCAGGTCTTCTCGTCGTAAAAACCGTGCTTCATAAAAGTACTAGCCTGAATAATTGCCGGTATTGTTGGCGCGAGAGGCATACGCCGCGCGGAGAATGGGTACGGGGCACATTCTTCGCGCTGCTTCGTCGCTGGTTAATTTGCATATTGCCAGCCACCGGCACTTGAAACCAAAGATCTGTTCTCCTTTCATACTGAAAGTTTCTAAGGGCAAATTCAACTGCAACAACAAAAAACAAGAATCGAAACAATAATATTAGCTCTTTGTCGCAGTAGCGAAGCCCACATGCGCACAGAGAGGGTCATGCCATGAGTAAAACCACTTTGAGCTTGTGTTGTTCCAGCCAAGGTCGGGAAATCTAACGGCCTGTTAGAAATCGCAAATACGCAAAAAAAATTCCTAGAAACAACCTAAGCCAGCGACAGACACTAATTCCGCAAAGCACATCCGAAGAGAAAACTGATTCAAAAAATCGACCTTTTTCAGTTGTAAATCGTTTTTTAATAAAATCAGCACCTTGCAGTCAGAGACGGAATTACGTCAGGGGCGTAGCTACCCATTTTTCGTTTGTAAGCCCGTTCCACACTTTACGATTTCGTGGAAGTCAGAGAAGTAAAAAAATGCTTATTAATTTAATAGGTGTAAAGTGATTTTTTTGTGAATTTTATTATAACCCTGTATGGCTTTACAAATAAGGAACCACATTTTTTTAATGTCATCATGTCTTATAGTGACTCTTTCTTCATTATCAACGCGATTTCAATTACAAAAAACGTCTTTCGTGAATTCAGTGCACCTCTGGATGTGAGTAAAACACTAAAAAATACACTAGTACATTTTGAAAAATGTCAGCGTAGCTTGACAATATTTCTTCGACAAAAACGCGGGTTCTGTTTAGTTCTATGGATCCCCATGGAGTTCTATGAAAACCCAAATTTAGGGAGCTCGTTATTTCTGCCGCAAAAACCACGGGCCACATCCTCCACGTCTATGGTCATTTCGCGGTACGCATGCATCATGGCAAGGGAAGACAGCCGTTCATGGTGGCAAGCTGGAGAAGGCTTTTTAATTTGTAAATTTTTACTTACTGTATGCATCAAACTGAAGGAGCGTTCCGGTTTGGCCGTTGAGATCAGCATTGTGAGGAGCATGGTGAGTACCGCATTTACATTTGGGCAGAGGACCGGATTTGTGGTCTCCAGGGTTTCTTCCAGGGTCGCTGGGCTCTCACCAGCAGGGGAATGCTGCCACTTTTCCATCTAAGGATCTCAGTATCATATTCTCTCTTCTCAGATAGATCGGTTTTGTATGTGCCATATACCCTATCCTGAACTTCGCTTGTGAATGCATGTAGCTTTTTAGGGACAACATATTGTCCTAAGAATCGACATCAGCCTTGCATTTCTTGTACACAGTGATCGACGAGGGGAAAATACAGGGCTCTTTGCCAGTAGGATTCAGGAGCTGCGGCCTGGGACATTTAACTTAAGTTGTTGCCTTCCTGTGGTTCTTGGCATCCTTGGCTCGTTGTGTAAGCCCGGGCCTACTGGCTGGCTTAAAGGCTGCTACGCCCCTTTACGTCAGTAACGATACTTAACCCCAATAAAGTCATGAAGAAATATCCCAGCGCGTTCTTTTGGTACTATTCCAGAATATTTTGGGACCTATTCCGTTCATTCTGCTCCCGATAGCAGAATAAACGGAATGACCGGAATATGGCTCACTCCGAATGGGCAGAATATGCGTTCTTTTGGGAAAGTTTTGGCGGGAAACGCGGCCGGCTGGTCACCCGCCTGTGGCGTGAAAATTGTAAAAATTTGATTGGAATAGCGATGCAAAATGTCTACCGTGGATGCAGGTGTGCTGTCCTCTCTTCTGTTTCTTTACCGATGCTAGAACAAGAAGAGCTGTCAGTTTGTGTTAATAAAAGAAAGTTCCCTTGCCTGGTCAAAAGAAATGACGTTGGCATTAATTGGTTTGTGCAAAAGCCACGATAAGTCGACATCAAGAAGAAGAGCATATGGGAACACATTTGCACTACGCAAAGCACACACAAGTACAAAAAATTCTTCGTCATCTTCCTCCTTAGGGTTTTTAGCATATGAAGCAAACCGAAAACTAGAGAAAATCGCCAAAAAACTGCTACTTATGGCCATATTTCAACATTTCGTGTTCCAACCGTCCCGGAAAGCTTTTCAACGCAATTGGCGCATGCGCAGATACAATAGTTCCCAGATCACCTTCGCTAATAGTATTCAGTTTTCAGTGTGTGTTCTTTTGCAAATTGATATTCCGTGTATTTTGTTGTTCCTAATCCGGAATGAGAATAACCAGGATACCTCCAAAAGAATGCACCCTTAGCCACATGTTTGTCACCGCAGTTTGCGTTCTATTTCTAATCAAGCTTCGTTGGCCAACTGAAGAAGAAAAGTACCTACGAAATATGAAAATATCTAGCAAAGGCAAAAAAAAAAAAAAAAAAAAAAAACTGTTTGCAATTATTTACAACTAGCTCACGATCAATACGATGCGTAACTACGTACTACGAATATTTTAATATACTCCCGGACTGTATTAAAACGGTCTGTTTTGCATACAGGCGTATTCACTTTCTCTACTTGCTAGAAACAATCTACGCCAGCGATATGTTACCTGAAAACCGAAAGCCAAGGAAGGAAAACTGCAACTGGTAAAAGACACCAAATCTGAAAAGTGGATTTACATCTATCTAGAAATTCTCAACATCCTTGCGTCCATTCCATTGGAAATTTCTTTGAAGTTTCAGAAGAATGGGCTAAAATATGCCACAAAGAATTCTGGGATACCCACATGTAGGTAGTGAGTGTCTGTCATCCATAGTTACTTCGCGTTCTGTATTTTTGTGCTGTAAACTTTTGTAATTTCTTGTTTTCTGGTCTACTTTACCTTATCATTGCCATGACGTCGTTAAAAAACGGAGGCACAATTCCCATGCGAGATGCAGATGCCATCAAGTTGTTTATCGGGCAGGTCCCAAGGACGTGGGAAGACACAGATCTGAGGCCTTACTTTGAACCGTACGGACAGATTCACGAATTAACCGTTTTACGAGACAGATTAACGCGAAACCACAAGGGTAATATTCATATCCTCGTTTGCAGTGCCCGTTTGCATAGGCATTAAACTTCTTCTCTGGTTTTAGGCTGTGCATTTCTTACGTTTTGTTCGCGCGAGGCTGCCCTGAATGCACAGAAGGACTTGCACGAAAAGAAGATCTTACCTGGGGTAAGCTGTTTAAGTTTTCGTTTTGATTACCGTCAGAAGAGGTATTGTGCAGATAAAGCGTGAGAAACGTATCCTGACAGCATGGAATTATTACAGGATAAATTAAGTGTTTATCCTTCATATTGTACTAAAGCTTATTATCAAGGGCTAGGTTAATTTATTATAAGCTTAATTGCAATTAGTTATTTCCGTTTAATTTTGCATTATGTGGATTCACCAATCGAAAAACCCGATATCTTTATTTTATTGAATACATTTAAGCATCAAGTTGTCCATAGAGGTGAATCCATTTTGAAAACTGCTCTAATAAGATGAAGGTCAGTAGCCAATCACAGCATTGGTCCCTGGTGCCATACAGCAGTGTATAACCATTACCCAGAGAGAGAGTTTATTTGTACCGTACAGCATTTATGTTACAAAGAAATGACCATTATTTTATGAAGACAAGACTAACGTAAATTACAGTAACTGGTTACTCAAAATAACTACAAAAGGTAAACTAGTTGGGTGGCCAACATTGGTTAATTAAAAAAATATTTCCTTGGAACAGTCAGAAAAGAGACTAAATAGTCTAATATACACAGTTCATGTATACTTAAGGTAAATATTACAGAACAAATACACTAATACTGTATACTCGATAGAGTGAAATAAAAAAATAAAAATAAATATATACAGACAATAAACAGATTAATTTTTACAGAATGTTAGTAAGTTTATTAAGTAAGAAGTTAGTTGAAAACAAATAACATTAAAATTGGCATTGAACATTATTGCCTTAAATTTTCATTTTTGATGGTGTATGTGTGAAGAAATCATCCTTCATAAAAAAAGAAAATTCAGAGATGCACCCATCTTGTTTAAATTTTGTCCTAGAAACATAATGACCAAAATGAAGGGATGGTTTTCAAAGGAAGGTCACTTTTATCTTCAAGTCCATCACAGACTTATTTCCTTGTAATTATCATGGAATTGTTAGAGTATAGTGCATTTTCCAAATTATACTAAAAAAATACATTCACATTTTCTTTTAGATGCAAAATGCTATGCAAGTTAAACCAGCAGAGAGTGAATCAAGGTCAGGTATGTTGAGAAAGCGAAAGACAAGGCCAGGGCTGTCATTAGGGGCTGTAACCCATAACACCTGTTACGGCTGAGCCCAGTCAATGTTACGGATGATGGTTGCTGCTGAATGAATGTTCATGGGGCAAAATAAATTGAAATTTATTTATAAACATTTACCTTCTGAAGAAAATATAATTGCTGCCTTGTGTTGCCTTCGTTCCTGATTCTACAATGTGTTTTTGGTAAAAATCCAAACATTTTCTGTAAAAAACCTTTGGAGAACACCCCTGATTGATCGTTGTTGGATTCCGATGCCATTTTCAGCAACAAAATCATTATCAATGCACCATACTTGATATAAATGGGATTTTGCCGACCATTTTTCATGGTTCTGTGATGCATGACCATTTCCACATGGTTGGTAAATATCTTTATTCATTGTGAAGTTTGTCTTTTTGCCCTGTTTTATTTTCATCACTTTTTGATTGGGAAAATATACATTTGCATTTAGAGTGCTGGAAAATGCAATTCCGAGGGTTTAATTGTAAGAATTTTTATGGGGGAGCATGCCCTTTGGGCCTTCCTTTATATGGCCAAAAGGCCATGTATTTACATGTTATGGGTGACATCTTGAGTGTTACACCTGGTTCAAAACTTAATGACAACCCAACCCTTAATGACAATATTGCAAAATGCAGTTTGTATTGTTCACTTGTGAAACAAAATTAAGCACTTGATTAAATGTTATTTTGCCTTTGTGAGGAGAAAACAAAATTTGTGTCTTCAAGGTGTAATTCTAATTTTACATTTATTTCACCTAGACAAGCTTTTGACTGTTCTTAAGTTTCACCGAAACAAACTTGGCTTAGAATTTTGATAAGAAACTGAAAATCAGTATCCTGGTTGTGTAGTGTGTATTTGAAAAAGCAAACTTTCCAAGGTACAAGTTTACTTTACATGTAATGCCTCTCTGTAGGGAATCAGCAAAGAAATTCAAAATTAATAATACACACATAAATGCATAGAGTTGTGCTGTGCATGGATGTTCCTATTGCACTCTCCCATTGGGACTCTTTCATGTTAGACAGTTTGTAAATCTTTGAACTATATTGATTTATTGGGTTTGACTGATTAACCCATTGACCCCTCATTCACCCTAGGACATCCCCAACTAAGAAGTAAAATAGTCTGGCTTTAGAATAAGTACATCTTACTCAATTGTTTAACACATAATACCCATGGATCTTTTGCGAGTTGCATGGTATTTTTCCGAGCCCCGTAGGGGCAAGGAAAAATAAGAGCAATGAGCAGAATGTCTGCCAGTATTATATGCTATACCATTGAATAAGAGATTTATTATTCCACTACAAAAAAGGATGTTATTTTGATTCAATTTTATTTGGTATGAGTGTTAAAAAAAAAGCATCATCTGTCCTTCAGGGCACGAGGGAATGATGTAAACAGTACAAAAAGCCAGCAAAATGTCCTTTTTTTGATTGAATAAGCGAAATGACGAGTGACAAGCGATGACAAGCTAAATTCTCAGGCTTTACATTGTGTTGAAGACAGTTTCTTTCACTGAAAAACTCCTGTTCCATCTGTATTAATTTTGCTCTGTTCTAAACCGGTCAAACCAGGACACTACAGTGTATTAATGTCTCGTACAGTGTATTTTGCGCAATCTCTTGACCAAATATGGTAAAATGGCATTTAAGAGTGCAATGATAAAATCTGTTACTTAAGTCTCACTCCCAGGGTTAAGGTGTCAAGGGTCCATGGGAAGGATGGGAATTAACTAGTTGCTTAACAATAATAATAATAATAATAATAATAATAATAATAATAATAATAATAATAATACTTTATTTATACACGTAACACCAAGGAGCTCGTAAGTGCTTGTGTACGTGTGTACTAATGTCAAAGAATAAAATTGTCCAAATATAAAAGGGTAAAATTAATCAAGCAATTAATAAACTCTACCAAAATACTAACTAGCAATTAATCTATAATACAACATTTGTTTAAAAATATAAAAGAATTGCTTGGCAACAGGCAAAATCCTGCTTCGGACTCTGACTTTTCAGTTGTCTTTTCACCCATTGTAATAATGAGTTTATTTGAGTTTATTTGTTCGGGGTTATTTCGCTAACTGCTCATAACACTTTCCAAATCATTATACAAAAATCCACGTACAATTCATAGTACAAAATCTATTTGTTTACAGAAATCTTTTTACAATGAATAGATTGAATACTCTAAAAATACCTAATTACATATCATTAGCAAATTAAAAATTCTCACATTACAGATAAAATAAGGTTAAGCAGAAAAATAAATTTTAAGGGTACACTTACTTGAAGAGATGGGTTTTCAGTCGACGCTGAAAGGTATTGATGTCGGCAGCCTTTTGTCAAGCAACTAGTTATTTTATCTTTTCCTTTTTTCTTGTAAACAAAAAGTAAAGGTAAATAAGAACACATTTGCAAGGCTGTTGCCTAACAGGAGCCCGGTAGCCTGGGGCTCCCAAAGAATAGCTCTGGGCGCCTTAATTTTTCACAGCAATACCTTTCACTTCATATGTTGGGCTCCTAAGTTCTCAGCGTTTAGCTCTGGGGGCCACTTTAAAATTTTCTTAGGTAGCAGCCTTGATTTGAAATAACTATTAAACCCATGGACTCCTAGGAGTTAGATTTTAATGTAATGAAAGACAATTTTAGTCTTTAATGGGGCATGCACTGCATCTACGCAAAAACTGTCCCATTGACCCATTGGAGTGAGACTTCATAGATTTTACTCTGTCTAACCCTTTTTTTATCAATGACTGGAAATTCTCGAAACAGGCAAGACCTAAGACCTAAGACAAATTTGGACCGAGCAGTGAGGGAGCTAATAATTTATATATCTTTTTTATCTTCAAACAAACATGACCCACCACCCATGACCCACGATCCACGACCCACCTACCCACGAGCCACCCACCCACGTGATTTAGCCTCACCCGAAGGATAATAATCTTGGAAAGCAATATTAAATAAGATTAGAATTTTTCTTGTTACCGGTAACTCTTTGAAGAATTGTGTAATCAGCACCTAAGGACGAGTTACAAAGGTTTAAAATTTTTAGACACTAACTTGTAAGGCAATGTGTTCCCTGGGATCCTTCGTAAGCAACAGCAACTATGATCATACTAATAATGATAATTGTCTAATACTGATCAACTTAAATACATTTTTTCTAGAGGATCGTAAACTTTTTGTTGGCATGATATCCAAAAAGGCCACAGAGGATGATCTTCGGATAATGTTTTCACCGTTTGGTGCCATAGAGGAATTGACAATTTTAAGAGATAGTGATGGCAAAAGTAAAGGTTTGTAGTTATAGGTGGTTTTGTGTGCTTCAAAAGATATGAATTTGTTTTCAGACTTTTTCATTGCAATATGGTGTATCAAAAAGTGTTTTTGATGTCTCTAGGTTGTGCATTTTTAAAGTTTCCAACTCGAATGCAGGCTCAGAATGCTATTGCGGAAATGCACAACAGTAGCACTATGGAGGTTTGCCATTCAATACTTATTTATTTATTTATACAGTTGTTGATTAGTTGATAATCCCCTACATCTTCATCTCCATCTCCATCTGCAAAATCCTCTTGTGGCATTGTTGTTTCTGGTCACTTGGCCTTATAAAAAGATATTGCTGCCTAGCCAGCCACATTCAGTACTTGAGAGGATAGGACAGACCACGACACAAGAACTTCATGTCCTAGTCTTTGTGAATATTATTTGAGTTCTTTACCCTTTGACTCCTAAACTGTCTTCCATTGACAAGTGGAATGGTCTGGCGGTAGACCAGTGCTCATTGTTGTGATCACTGAGGTTGCCAATGCGACTGGATTTTATTCACTGGTGACTAACTTTTCACACTTAGTCGCCAGCCTGGCCACTGAGATATTATTATTATTATTATTATTTATTTTTTTATTTATTGAATAAGTGCAATGAATGTCAAATAGCGGACTATACAATGTACTTCACGCTTTAATGCATGTACATCCTTTGAAAACTGTGTTTGTGTCCCTAAGGAAACACAAACTGAAATTTACATCTTTCATTAACTTCATTCCGGAAGAGACGTCCAAGATCTTTATTTGGAAAGTGTACATAATAGATTTTGAATGCAGAAAAAAGCTGTTGAACTTTAAAAATTATTAATGATTTATGTAAACAAGCTAAATGCAATGACTGCGTACTTGCTTGTACACTGGTATGCCTCGTGTTTACTCGCAATTAGAATTGGTTTCCAGCTAACGTATGTACCATAGCACTTTTTCCATTGACAACTGTAATTCTCAGAAATAATGTGAAAGAAATGAAAATGTTGTTCATGATGAATAATGTGAATAAAATAATTTGCAAAAACTTTACCACTTTCACAAATGATTTAAATGGGTAAACAAGTGAATAGCTGACTTTTCAGTGTCACATTGTGACACCATTCTTAAAGCACAGTGAATAAATTAATGCAGCGATTTAGTGGTCTCTAGAATTACCGTAGTACAAGAACATAGGCTCACAAGTTTTTCAAGTGAATACCTTTGTGCCAATTGAATCTGTTTGCACGTTGAGAGAAGGCTTTGCAAATTAAAAGCATCTCCAAAGATCAAGAGTACATGTAGATAAAATGCAGGTATCATAATATTACGATGTGTGGAACAGTCGACTCAGTCACTATCCAATTCGTTAGCAATTAACTTTTTGTCCAATTTATTTCAAGTCAAATTATCCAACGTTAAAAATTTAAAATTTGCAACTATTTTTACCCATTTCTGGCTGTCAAGACTGCTTTACATGCTCTAATTTTCAGCTCTGCCTCACTTTCATTTTGTGTTTATACCGCAGTCCACGCAGGCTTAATTGGGGACTTTAAGATCTATGATGGCAACATCGATGAAAACGTCACCTCAAAATTTAACTCTGTTCTGTTGTAAGTCTTTCACGATTATTGCATCGAGTTTGCATTGTTCAATGTGGATGACATATCCTAAAAATATATTGGTACGAGCGTCTTCTTCTTGTATGCTCATGTTGTCATTAAAACCTCAGATTTGTGCAGAGTACCGCAAGAAATGCATGCTGCATGTGCAGCACGATTATTTTTCCTCTTTTAACCAAGGATATTCCTGTTTCGTTGCGTTGTTGTCAATGTCCGCATCATAGATCTGTAAGTCTCTAATACACTTTGAAAATGCTTTGAACACCTTTAGTTGAAACCTAAGGCACTGTTACACTGAGCAATTTTTCGTGCAACTTGTCTTGCAACACCATTTCTACAAATGTTCTCACATTAAGAAACAAGTTGTCTCATTTCGATGATCACATGAAGTTAAAGGAAAATTTTCACTGGTTGGTACCGCAAACCGTTGCAACAAGTTGCAGGACAGAGGTTACATTGCACAATGCTTAAAAAATTTGTTGCAACGGTTTCTGCAACTGGTCTTGGCAATGTTTTGGCTGTTGCAAGGTATGTTACATTGGGCAATGGTTCTTGCAACTTGTCTCACAATGACATTGCTAGACAAGTTGCATGAAAAATGGCACAGTGTAACAGCATCTTTAGGACAATTTTATTTTAATTTTCGGTTTCCGGAAGCCTCTCATTTGTTGTAATGACTAAGGCCCAAAGGGCTGAAATGTTTTGGTGAGTAAAATACTTGAGCTGGCCAGCTGGCCCCTAAGTTTTTTCCTGAAAGTTGAGCACTGTAGACACAGGAAAATCTATTAAGTCTCTCTCATAGGAGTCAATCAATTTTATTTATTTACTTATGGGTTAATTTCCCACAGAGGTTATGAACATGGGTAGTGAGTTAAGGGCATTATAGTCCTTACCTGAGAAAACTTGGAAGTCTAATCATTTGTAGATGAAATGATAAAGGTATAAAATCTTCCTGGATCCTGTTCACTCCCACACCTGTAGTAGGGAAAGGGCACAAACCTATGCTGACTTTGGGAACTGTACAGATATGAATCCTGCTATCTGCAACATAAAATCCTCTCAAACAAAACTTTTTATTAATTTGCTTTCTTTTTTTTTTCAGGGATGTCCATCGCCAGTAGTTGTTAAGTTTGCAGACACAGAAAAAGAAAAACTCCAGAAGAAGATGCAGCAAATGGTTACTCTTGGTGGTATGGGTATGAACATTGGCTTGGGAATGGGTTTCCCTTATTTTCAACATGCAAATTATAACGCAGCCTGTCAGCAGGTGAGAGTTAAAAGGTTACTGTAACATGTTAATCACAAAATTTGATGTGTACTCAAGGATGGAGAGAAGTGATTTCTTCTCCAGTGTAAAGATTTCCCCCCTATCCCTCTTTCAGGAGGTACATGTATCTCTGTCCATCAGTCATACAAACCACCAATCCATCCCACACCAATAACATTGTTACATTCATAG
>NC_090874.1:49616384-49623884 GCF_036669935.1 Montipora foliosa | reverse complement strand
TATTACTGCAGTAGTTTTCATGTTTTAAAATTATTTGGGACCACTGAAAGTGGTACTATGATGAAAATCACATCTTTCCTATCTAAGCCATTTTGAAACATAAACAAGTAGTCTGCGTGAGAAGAAAAATGCTGTTTATGTTTTTCAAATATCTCTTTTCGTTCCAGAGATATTCGAGTTTTTTAAATATGCAAATTAGCCAAGTGATGATGTCATACACTCAACCAAATTTTGTTCAAATATCAGGGCTCGAAATTAAAAAAATCGTTAGGTCGCCTTTTGGCGACCAACTGGAGAAATATAGTCGCCAGATGCAAATTTTAAGTTGCCAGTTTGTATAATCGAAATAATGTTCAGGTTCCGCTTGTTGAAAGTGTTTTATATCGTCCGGTATGGCGTGGGACACATTCATACAGAAGTAAGAAAACAAAAAAAATACATACTTCTACAAAATTAAACAATCTTGCCCAAACTTGAAAAGTAAATAAAAGTTTCAAGCCGCTATCTTTGTAGCTAACGGGAGCCAAACACGTTTGGAATCCTCTTCATTACCGAAGAGAGAAGTATGGAAATGTTTTAAATCTTCCCCACTTACTAATTTATTTTCCATGCTGATTTACGTCGGACGTGTTCGCGCGGAGCCCAATCTCGTACCCAGAGTCCTCGGGCTTCTTGGTCAGCGGGTGAGTGCCCGGAGAGACTCTGGGATAATCGACTCCATTTTCCCAGAAAACGGGGCAACCCTAAAACCCGGAATCCGGAATCACAGTACAATACAGAGAGTAAACACTATCCTAAACATTCATAAAAGCTAACCTTAGGCCTAATTAGGCCTAAAAATGTTTGTTTAGGCCTAATTAGGCCTAAGATTAGCTTTTATGAATGTTAAGGGTTCCGGTCTGTCGATTAGGTATGCTTGAGTTTAAACGGAAACAGAAAAGGGAAAACCGTAAACAGTAGAAATGGCGGGTTGAAAGTGTTCGAGAAACAAGAATTTTAGCCTTACACACCAAGAAACTGGAGAAATGTTCATTGGCTTGCTGTAAGAGCAAATGAAGATGAAACCTCTGACGCTTTCGGTAAGTGTATTTTTAGTGTTTCAGTGTACATTCTATCGTTCAGAATGCCATCGTGCAAGCAACACGATCGACAATTATTTTGTGGAAACGACACAAATGCCCTCTTCTACTACAACTTGATGTTTCCGTAATTCTGAATGGCTTCGACAAGACCTTATTCCACGGATTTCTCCTCAAAGAGACTGATGTAATGTTTTCCCACGGTACTTTTGCAACAGCAACAGTAATCACTTTTTAGCAGCGTGGGAAAATTCCCGTGCGGTTTAAGACATAATTCAAACCTCGTCGTTTTATTATTTTTGTGATTTATATATTTCTGACGTAGAAAAAATCAAACAGCACTGAAACTAGTTTTAGATTTTGAATCTCCCTCCAAATTCTGGGGCTTCCGAATTGCTTACTGACGTCCTGTCGGACTGCCATTGTTACGCAAGCGGCCAATCAAAAATATAGTTCAAGTCGATTATCCCAGAGTCTCTCCGGGCGCTCACCCGCTGGCCAAGAAGCCCAAGGATTCTGGGTACGAGATTGGTAATGGAGTCGCAGAAAATATTGCGAACAGAAGTCAGTAAAGTTTGGAGGGAATGTGGACTTTTAAATGCAATTTGGCCCATTCTTTTACGACGAACGCAAAGCAAGACAAGATAAGATGTTTATTTCAAGTTTAATGCTTTATTGTAGATCTAAATCTTGCAAACTTCAGGTCGCCGAAGTGGCGACTAAACGACAATTTTAGTCGCCAAGGAGAGAAAGTTAGTCGCATTGGCGACCGTATTGGTCGCAATTTCGAGCCCTGAATATGATGAAAAGAGATATCTCAATCAGTTTGAATCAGAAATTTTTGATTTTTTGCAGTAAGATTCTACTAAATGTTCTCCGCAATATGAGCTTAACAGTTCTGTTACCATGGCATCATACTGGGTTCCAGACCTCCCCCATATTATGAGCTTTTCTGGCCACCTTTGGCATTTCATTTTAATATTTGCTAACAGCACTTCATATGCATGATCCAGCAAGCATATTAATATGTTAGCACGACTTTGTGGCCTTGTTTAACATTTTTCAAGCTGAAAATCACTAACATATTGAAATCAAGCGGGTGGGGACTGGAAAAGAGTGAGTTGCCATGGGAACATAATTTTTTATAGCCATGGGTGTGTTTCCTGTAGAACTATTAGACTTCCAAGTTTCAATGGTCTGCGCTGTAAATTGGCCAAGGTAGCTCTATTCATATACTCAATATAATATTGGGTTGAGTGAATGACGTCATTAGTTATCTCATTTGCATATCTTACCCAGTTTTCAAACTTAAATATCTCCGGAACTAATGAGGATATTTGCAAATGGTAAATGGCGTTTTTGTTCTTTTATGGAATTCTATGTGTCAAGGGGTAAAAATTTGATCATAGTACCACTTGAAGGATAATGTTTTCATATTTAGAGGAGCATTTCTGGGATTTACTGGCATGCACACACAAAACAAGTCCAGTGCCATAACTACTGCAGCAACTTACTTCACTATATCTTGTTGTTCCCTTTTAGGCCCTGAGGGAGCTAATTTATTTATTTATCACTTACCTCAAGAATTCACTGATGCAGATTTGATGCAGACATTTTTACCATTTGGCAGTGTGTTAAGTGCAAAAGTTTTCATAGATAAAGCTACAAATCTAAGCAAATGTTTCGGTGAGTGGCATATGCCTCTTTTCTCAAGGTTGTCTTTAAATCCATTGATTAAGTTTCAATTCTTGGTTTTGATTTCATATTTGTCATATTTAGGTTTTGTAAGTTACGATAACCCAGGATCAGCCCAAGCAGCTATACAGGCCATGCATGGTTTTCAGATTGGGACAAAACGACTAAAAGTGCAGCTTAAGAGACCCAAAGATGCGAACAGACCCTACTAATATCTGGTGAGTCAATTAACTGTCTTGTCTGAGATAAGTTTGATAAACCATGTAGGACATGGGATGGCAGGGGATGCAGCACCCTCTGGTGGTTGGAGGTCATGCTTGTAAGAGACCCCATTGTCTTTTTCTTGAGTTTCTTGAATTGTATTTTCCATCTGTCACTCCTGTGTTGGAGTTTAATGCCATGATGGTGTAGACTTGAAAAGATCCACATGTGAAATCTGAATTGTAGCAAATATATATATTTTATTAATTTTGTTCTAGCGTAGTCTTGTGAAAAGGCAGTATTTCCTAGTTATGTACAAATCTGAATTTGTTTTGTCACAATAATTTATGTTCTTCTGAAGGTGAGTTTCCCCAGCTGAAAGGCAAAATTTGGATTAAAATTGGACATAAGAATTGATTGAATTTTCTTCATCTATCCGATGTTGATTTTGTTTTACAAAAACACTGTTCAAGTTGTTTCATTGTCTGGGATGATTTTTTGCTGAGAAAGTCTTTGGATTTCAGTGCTGCAGTTTCATTAATTAAATGAGTTTTCATGTTCTCTCTACAAAGCAATCTCAAAATTCAGAAAAGTTTTATGTCTCATCACTGAAGAGAAATTACTTCAGTCTTGTCCAATATAAGTTGATTAAATTTCTTTATGGAAAGCTTCATTTTGAAGCAGGGTTGATAATAGCTTACACCTCTCACCAGTCCTTCCTCTGCACCATGTGAATTGAGGTTTAGTGGTCTTTGTTTTGGGCATCCACATCTAATATGGAATCAGAGTACCACAGCGTTTTGTTTTATACAACTATTTATAGGGACACTTTCAAGGAATTTGTAATGATTTATGGTCAATATTCAATAAACGTAATCTTTAAACACCTTCATGGCTTCCAAATCCTTTCCAGGTTTACATGTATTTCTTACATGGTCTTGCTTGATCCAAGTGAACGTAGAACAGATGGGATCATGGGTCACCCAACTTCTGTTTTATCGACGTTATACATTCAAGTTACGTGACAAAAACTTGAAAATGTTCACCCCATGTTTTCAAGTTTTCATGAAACACTTTCTTTAGCCATTTGTTGCTAAAAGAAGCTTAAGATAGTCTGTGCATTAAAAGTTTTGTCTTTATTTTTGTAGCTGCTGTCAACAGAACAGTGTCCGTTAGATTTTCAGTGTGGTAAAAATAGTGCAACATACTCGCCCTTTAATAATAAACACTTAATGACTGGTCCCGAGGGAAATAGTTACCGGTAATTTTGTTTCCTGAGAATCTCACTGTTTCCCCGAGGCACAGCCGAGGGAAAGAAAATGAGCTGTTTCCCTCGGGACCAGTCATTAAGTGATTTGTTACATAGCACAAAAAGAAAAATGTGCAACGGCTGTCGTCGGTCAACATTCGCAGGCAACAGTGCACTGTTACACTCTGATGTCATAGATTTTGCACTGTTGCCCGCTCAGAGACTCTTGGCGGGAAACAATTATATTGTTAGACGTCATGACCTTGAAGTAACCAATGAGAGCGCACGCTGTTGGGCCGGGGAAAAATTCAGCTATATAACAAAAGGGTTTATTCCACGAGAGATGGGAAATAATACCTCTGCATGTTGGATACTTGAACTTCTCTTCCCATAGCAAATTTTGGTGCTTGACAGCATTTGGTGCAGTCATACCGTATACCAGCTGATAACAGAGATGTAGTGAGCCAGTCAAAAATGCTTTGAATTCCATTGCTCATTCAATTATTCATATTGTAGTCAGGCACATATTCCCCCAAAATGATTACGGTACTTTCTTAAGTTGTCATCGTTGCATTGCTATCAATATGTGAATTGATGCATGCATCCATAGCGCTTTTAATTGTGAACAGACCCTGTGAAGAATCCACGTCTTATATAAAGTTAGAGTGCCACAGCATCGGGTTTGATCAGACTATTTCTAGGGACAGACCATGTGAAGAATCCAGAAACCGACAATAATTATTACTGTCTCCACAAACATAGTACAGAGAATAATCTCCGAAAGTCTGTGACTGGTTTTTTACTCCACTTCTGAGACTTCTGTAGTGAGTGCTTGTTTGTTTGCTTTGTACATCAATGTCCCTAACTTGTTTCCTTGTCTCTGTCTTGCCTAGATCACTTGACTGTTACGTTTGTTCGTCGTCATGGCGGTGACCTGTTGCACATGTGCTTGTGTGTGTACCACAGTTGGTGACGTCACTTGTTCTATTTTCCGTCACTGTTGGTGTTGGGATGCAGTAATATGTCACTGTTAAGTAGCATTGCGTGGTTGTTACTTATCACGTCAGTATACATGTATATTACTAATATTGGTGCATGTTGTCCAGCGGGTATTTGTAAGCAAGCCTTTATTTTGAGTGTTTTATCTGTCTTGTGGCCAGTCCATCTTTGTCAGGCCAGCTCATTGTTTACTATTTATAGAACGTAGTTCACGTTGGTGTCAAAGTATTTGCGCTGGTGTGTTAATAGTATTGTTTATGTTCTGGTTTTGTAAAAACCTGTAATTGTAGGTGGAGTTGGTGCTGGCCAAACTCTTAATAAAAGACATTAATAATCAAGTTGCTTCTTCTTGTGTGGGAGACTGGAAAGAGTATGTTGTGGGAATAACACATTTCTTTGTCATTTTCCTTTTTAAAGGGGGTGCCAAACAGATGAAGTGCTGAGGTAGAGATAATACAATGACTTGACTACTTGGTCATGGATATTATCACCAAAAAAAAAAGATATATAAATCAGTCACCTTACTCTCTGCCAAAGCACACTTCATTCTTGCTACATAGGACCTGTGAAAAAGTTGGCACAACCCATCTGTTACACACCCAGGATGATATGTGATTATTTGTTATTAAATTTTATGATTATTTTAATGAAAGTGTTTGACGTTCGGTTTCTTAAAACAAAAGATCAGGAAAATAGAGATTGCAGCCAGACTGCCTGTTTGTTTGAAAATGGCCAAACCTCATTTTGGAAGAAAGGGGTTGATGTGTGTACATTTCACTTAAACTTATAACTTGTTTGACGAGGTTTTTGGAGCAGAATTCTCAAACCATGTGTGCCATCTATATTGGATTTTTTTTAAAAAGGATGTTTTCACTAAGTTCCACCCTCAATATAAACCAAAACATCCCCTTTCTGTTGTAAAGGAAAGGTTTATAACTTGGATAAAATTTAACAAGTGGATGTGGATTACATTTATCTGAAATTGCACCAAGGTTCACTGGAACACACAACACACACCAGGTGGTGTTAATAAAGTTAATTGAGTGAAGACTGGCAAAGAAATGCCTTGATTTAGCACCACTGACAGGATAAAAATTTAAGCCAGCAATCTCCATCACGCTTCCAACCATGATTTATTCAGTTACAGTTTTTACACGTCAAATTTTAGTATCAGCTTCTGCATAAGAACAAACATTTCGAAATGGATGTTTCAAGAAATGCATGAATTGTTAGGGTTAGGGTTAGGGAATTCACGTGTATGGCATTCAAAAGTGTTTTTGTAGTGATCCAGCTTTTGAATAGAAGAGAGTGATGAGCAAAAGTGAATGACGGTAAGTGGAAAGTGATCTAAGTTTAGTAACAGAAACAGTTACAACTGCCCTTTGGATTAGATCCCAAACACCATAGGCTTGTTTTGAATTGCACAAGAATATCAAGGAAAGTCCTCTTTAGTTTTTGTGAAAATGCAAATTATTTCCTCGACTCACTTGTTTTTTCTTCACAGAATTTGAAACTAGCCCATTAATCTGGGGCCTATCAACAAATCCAAGGAAATAAGAGGTTAAGAGCTCTGTGGGACCTGACATGATTAGCACAAAGAACCTAATGGGGCATGGAAATGAAAAAAAAAATGTATGAAGGGATTTCCCCTAGGAAAACTTGAAAACTGAGGTAAAATTGAATAACAAATCAATTAATTAATTTTCACTGCTGTCAGTTACAGACACAATGCAGTTAATGGTAAGTCCTTAGTTCACTGCTTTATGACTTTTGGAGCAATCATTTTCTTGTGGCTGTAATAGCGACAATTGGGATCCACATCAACTTCAATGACTTCAGTGGATATGTTTTCTCGTAGGAAACCACTCTTAAGTAACTCTGAGACTTGTGTTTCCTCAAACATCTTCTCAACATCATTGAAGCTTGTTTTTAACAACTCTCCCCATGAAGTGAGATTGCAGTATGTGAGAATTCCTCCTGGTTTCAAAAGGCGGAATGCATGATCCTTGATGAAGTTAAATTGGTGTGTGTGCCATGTGTCTTCACTCAAAGGATATGTGTCGTACAAGATACCATCAAATGACCCATCATCAAGCGTGGGTACAACTTCCTCCCATAGACCTGGTTGATCAAAACATGGGCCACAATGATTATACTTCAAATATAAGGACGATAACATCACCACAACCTCGCTAGTTTCCATTGCAATAGACCAATTTCGATGTATTAAAATTCAGTCCAAAACAAAAAGCATCATCTCGAGGCTCTGGGGAATAA
>NC_090874.1:49606384-49613884 GCF_036669935.1 Montipora foliosa | reverse complement strand
AATTTGACGTTTAGAGCTGATAATTGACAAAATTAAACAAAAATACCTAAAATAGCGTGACCTAGCCCCTTTAAGTTTCACTAAGATGTATCTTTTAATCCCGGTCTAGTACGTCTCCTACACCTGAAGCCTACCTGATCTTTCATGAGTGAAATCAATTGAATTTCTTGACGATTTCGTTTCGATAAGCTTTCGTTTTATTTCATCTTTGTTTCTGATACCGTTAGCACAAAGTCAACAAATTTCCTCTTTCGATTTTGTAGAAACAAACATGCTCGATTGTTTTCGTCGGATTGCGGTATCAAGTGCAGGACTCGCGAATGACGTCATCCCCTTTTTGGCGCGAGACGCAAATGAAAACCTTGCAAGCGAGACAATCGACAAGTCGACCTCTCGCGACTTCGTGAGGTCGACTTGTGGAACGTCTAAAAAATCTGGAGACATCTAAAAATCTTTGCCGTGATTGCAAGAATGTCATTTACGACAATATCTAAATACTCTTCGAAAATCACCCAAAGCCGTTCCGAATGTTCCTAGACTTATCTAGACGAAGGACTTTTCGAAAGTCTAGAATGTTCCCGACGTTTCTCGGTTAGAACAGCAATTGCTATTGTTCCCATAACCGTTCCCACTTTCTACCACGTATTGTGCAATTTGATTGGCTGATTTCTGACCAATTACGGTACTTGTTCAATGTAGCCTATATCAAATTTACGTTTTCCGAACCAGAACAGCTCAAATGAGAGCACTAGAATCCAGTTCTTGTTTTATTTTCCTTTTTGACTTCTCGAAGATAACTAAATTAACGTAAAAATGTTGAAAAAGACCACGGGAGGTATTTCCCGGGAGATTTGGTGCTCTAACCGGGAGACCGGGAGATTTGATGAAAAACTTGGGAGACTCCCGGGAAAACCGGGAGAGTTGGCATAAGAACGCTTCAAAGGCAAATTCAAATTGAAATCCGCCATCTTTGTTTTTGTGTATGCAAACGAGGTTTTGACGTGGCAATAGTCAAGGATTTCTCCGGCTGACCAAATGTACTTGAAAACACACAGGCGAGGAGAGTGAGTTTGCCTTTTGGTATTGCTCGAGGAGAGCAATACTTTGTAGACTTGAATCTTAATGCAGAGGCCAAATTGTATTGATATTGGCTCCACCTCTGAACAGACTTACCTCGTGGTCGTTAAACTGAGTTATATGCAGGAGTTTTACAAAGCGAAAGAGAGCTTGCAGTGCTATTCCGCGCTCATTGCTATGAAATAAATGCCTGGAAATCAAGTTTAATCTGTCTACCGTGGCTTTCTACGAGATCCCTGTTACAACTTCAAAACAAACGATCGATTTATATATTTCCATCAAATGGTAAGAGTAAATCGTTTCAGTAGTTTCTGACTGCTAACAAAATTTAACCACATTTCAAGTTATGTTTATTAGCGCATAACAGTGAAAGTCGTCTATTTAACAAATCGGAAGTGATTCAGCGTTGTCTGTAGTCTTATCGACATTGATATTCGTCATCACAGTGGTCAAAATGTTGTGGACTCACGAGGCGCAGCCGAGTGAGTCCACAACAAATTTCGCTTGAAGTCCTCTTCGGTAAAATGACAGACCCGAACAGAATATAGCAGTCAGGTTTTCACGTTTGAGGAATCCATCCACGATTTATTTTCGCCGGCCAACTTTTCTTTAAATTTTAATTTTCCGGTGTAAGCTTCGGTTTTTTTATTTTTATACGTGTTCTCAAGTCTATTCATGTGTATAGTTTGATCCCCATCGAAAGCGTACACCCCAACAGCGGTGATTGTTGATGAGCCTTGCGTGTAATAATATGAGCAACATCTGAAAGTTTCGTCGGCTTTAATATTCTAAATTAAACGCTTCCCCGTGTGAAAGCAAACAAATACGTTTGCTGAAGCATCGAAGACGGCTGTCGCTGAAGGAAGAAAGTGAAAGGTACGCTTGTCGAATATTTCTTTGTCGCATGTTCAAGGTTTTTGTCTTTTACATTTGCTCTAGCTGATTTTTGCCGCCTAGTTTGATTGACTAGAAAATCTACAAGTATTAAGTGACTTGAGCTTCTGTCGCACTTATGACCTACATGGCCTACTACGTATTGAACCCGGAGTGACAAGACTGTTTACCATAGTTCATCTTACATTTGAATTTCTCGAAGTAGAAAGGTCACACAAGAATGAGAAAGTGATCGGGGATCGAAGAACTTGGTAAGGACGAACACGTTTGTGGATGGCGCTCTCCAAGTCACGGAAGAGGCAACTTCAAAGTGCTCTTGTCACATTTTAACAGGGAACTGGAAAAAACGGCAATTATTTTCGAATTCCTGCGGAAACGTTTTCGTAATTTAGAGAAACTTTTCTTAGACCGTACCTTCCCTTTAATCCCGAGGGGGTAAAACCGGGCATATGTGGGGCATTTGACTTTTCAGAAGCATTTTTCGTCAAAATCCCCACCGTGGGGCCCCAAAATTTGGTTAAATCAGACCAAATATCCGCACTTTGGGGAAGTAATATCCCTGGTCTACAGGCGCTCGTAATCCTTAAGAGAGGTATTCTCCTAGTCAATGGATAGAAAATATTTAATAGAAGTCCAACGCTTGATTCTCTGACGAAAAGCGAGCCGATATTATCAACAATCCACACAGTCCCCACAAAGAAAGGTGTTCCATCAATTTACATTGAAAATGAGTAGTGAGAAGTAGTGCTTACCTTTATTAAAAACAGCCGCCTTCAATTCCAAGATGGCCGGCGTACAGACGAGCAACCTCTTTCCCAGGGTCTTCTCGGCTTTCAATATGATAATATGTCTAAGAAACTAATCTCGGATTTTGACATCTCAAATTCTTTGGAGGAAATATACTCACTTCCACAAACCGTTGCCAGTGAAACGTATATTTGGTCCTTCCAATATAGAGTGCTTAATTATATATTGTATACAAATTCAAAACTTTTCAAAATAGATTTGTCGTTGAGTGATAAATGCACCTTCTGTGGCTCTTCAAAGGAAGAGTTGTATCATCTCTTTTTTGAATGCTCCCATGCGCAAATTTTTTGGAAAACATTCTCTTCTTGGTGGTTTGAACTTGTTAAGGAAAACATGACTGTGACCTTAAAAGATATTATACTTGGGCTTCTAAATAGAACTGCATGATATTATAAACTATCTTATAATTCTCGGAAAACTGTGTATTTGGGAATGTAGAAAAGCTGGCATTTACCCTGATTTTAATATCTTTCTAAGAAAAGTTTTAAGTTTGAAACCGAGAAATATATAGCAAATAAAAATGGGACATTTGCAAGTTTCAGGAAAAGATGGGAAGCAATTCTTGTTAAACTTATGTAGGTATTGAAACATTTATATTTATTTAAAAAAAAATGTTGAAAGAGAAAGTATCTGTAATATTTGTAGTGTTTGTAATCGTAATGTATGTAACGACAGTACTTTAAGTAATGTCCTTAGTGATGTAAGTGTTGTAACTAATGTAAATAGGTAGTAGTATTGCAAGAAGTAATAGTAGTGTAAGTAATGTTAGTATTGTATGTGTTACAGGTTGAAATTAAATTCAGGTTCATTTAAATCACACTAGGTGAAAATAAATCAGACTAGGCAAATTTAAATCAAACTAGGTGAATTTAATTAACCTACGTTATTTATCAACTGTTTGAAAAGGGATTTTCTTTATGAGGTGTGGTTGAAAAAAAGGGGCACGGTTTTTTTAGGGGGGTTGGAAACAAAACAAAAAACCAAGAAATCGCCTTTCCCTCATCCTACTTTCCTCTCTACTCTCTTCCTTTCTTTTCTTACTCCCTTTCTGTCTGCCCCTATCCCTCTTAACCTTCCATCCCCTGATCCATTTGTCATACCTAACACTACTTTATGTACTTCTGATCCATTCGACTCCAAAGTGTACATGAGAGAAAGAAATCCCTTTGAACTGGACTTACCAAGACTTGAACCGGGCACCTCTGACATAGTGAGTCCTTCGCCGTAACTAACCGCTAAGCCACACAGGACTTGGACAAGCGGTTGTCATTAATTTTAATAGCAAAAGTTTACTCGTGCGCAATGCGTGGCCCTGTACGGTTCTTAAAAGTTGTGTTGATTCAGAGATATTCTACAAACATTGGGTGAAGTTACAGCTTCAAAAAAGACAAAAGCAAGCAAACTAACCCTTTTTATTGACGACAACTTTTAAAAAGATGCAGTGAAGTGGTTAGAAACACGTAATGAAGACAACAAGGACAGAACAAATCTGACAAGTCAAGACGTACCAATTATCAAAAGTAAAGGATGGAAACTGGAGGGTGGCAAAATATCATTCAAGAACGGAAAAGAAGTTGTTCAAAAATATCAACTACACCAGGTTCTTTGCCAAGCCCATTCGAATATTGCGGACAAAGGAAGAGACAAGCCCGGACAAGTATATCAAGAAGCAAACAAATCTTTGTGTCCCTCTGCTCAATACACGAAGAACAAAAGTCGATCACCAGCAGGCAAAAACAGCCTGTCCTAGTCTCTATTCAAGAAAGAGGATTCCTAAAACATTTGCAAAAGTTCCTAATGGACCTTAGAAACTTACCATGTACATGTTCATGTTATCGCAAACACAATTGGCGTTGTGCTTTGAAAATAGGCACTCTGAAGATGTATTGGAATGGCTGTCTCAATTTTGCTGGCAATTTGGATTCGGTCAGAAAATACACACTGACAATGGACGGGAATTTAAGAATTCTCTGATGTCCCAATTCTGCAATAACAACGGCAGCCCTCAACTTCATGGAGCTCCCAGAAAACCATCAACTCAAAGTTTGGTGGAAAGAAACAATCAAACAGTAAAGCAAAACATCAGAAATATTAAAAATATCCAGTCCAAATCAATAGCGTCAGGTACTAGGGGAAGCTGCTTACAAAAAAGAACTTTGTGGAACATGAAGCACCAAAAAAACACACCGTATGAATTGGTATTTGGCATACCACCAGAAGAAGAAGAAGAAGAAGAAGAAGAAGAAGAAGAAGAAGAAGAAGAAGAAGAGGAAGAGGAAGAGGAAGAGGAAGAAGAAGAAGAAGAAGAAGAAGAAGAAGAAGAAGAAGAAGCAGAAGCAGAAGCAGAAGCAGAAGCAGAAGCAGAAGCAGAAGCAGAAGGAGGAGGAGGAGGAGGAGGAGGAGGAGGAGGAACCTGCACATAAACGTGCTTGTTATTTACTTATCAAGTTAACAAACGAGATAAGGACAACTCAACAGGAAAATGCAAGAAACACACAAAGACAATACAACAACAAAATGACGACAAGAAAACCCAATACTATTTCATTCAAAGTCAACAACTTTGTCAAAATAAAAATTAATACAATACACTACACACTTCTTGGGAAAGTAATTGAAAAAGAACATGGATTTATGAAGGTTGTAACCAAATTTGAAATTATTGACACTTGGATTGCACCAAACAGACTACAAATTACTGAACACATGAATGTGTCATTAGCCACTACTAAAACAATAAGTTTCACTGACGCATGCAAAAAAGCACTTGACCAGTGACACACGTACAAGAGGTGTAAAAACAAGGAAAAGACTTCACTCATTGTTCAACTACATACAAGTAATGACTGTTTAATAAAGGTTACAAACTTTGTGAACTACCAGAAAAAAAACTTTGAATTTGATTGTTCAAGTTCTTATAACCGCAAAGGGGTTTATACTGAACTAAATTTGTACAAGTAACTGTACATCATTCGATAATCTACCTTATCAAAATTTTCGAATGTCTTTTTCCTTCCAAAAATCAGAAAAATAAAACAAAGTTACTTAAAGGTAATTCTTATTAAACAAGGTTTTGTTTTTCTGCTGCTCTGAGATAAAAAAAGCAGAATTGGTTACCATGCACAGTATGCCTAACCCCAACCTTAATGCTAACCATTTAAAATCAGTGCTGAGGCGTTCTTACAGACTAACTCATAAAAAAACGTACTCTAACCACATCCCCTTAACTCCAGCACGGATTTACTTACCAAAATACTCGTACTTGCTAACAATTGATGGACTTTTTGTTGATGTTTCCAACTTTCAATTTCAACCTAGTTTAAAATTAAATTTACCTAGGTTGAAATCATTTCAAGCGGAATTTCAACTTTACCTGTAAGATATGTAACAGTTAGTACTGTATGTAAACAGTAGTAGTAAATAAATAAATAAAAATAAATAAAATTAAATTAAAAAGTTAAAGCGTTGCACTCTGAATGTCTGACAAAAAATCGCTGAAGTTAAACCCTGTTCGGCGTTAAGTCTACTCTGGAAGGAACTAAGCGCAGTTTGTCTAAACCCATCAGGCCGAAGGACCCATTGTATTTAGAGCTAGGTCAGAGCGTTGCTATTCATTATACGTCCAATGGCAGTCTCGTGGTTATTGGCTTTGTTTTGTGTTGTTAGTAGGCTATGCTGGTTTTCTCCGGGCGGACGAAATATTAACGCAATGGATATTTCGGATACTTCTGTTTTTCCTGAGCATACCCTCGAATATATTTTTAAACCAGTTCATTTTTTTTAAAACCAGCTTAAATGTCAAACTGTCTAAAAAAGGGATTTTTCGTTTTTGAGGGATATTATTAAAAAAGGGGGCTTGGTTTTTTTAGGGGTCTAAAAGGAACTAGACATATGTTGTCCTCCCCTCTACTGCGTAAATGAAATCGATTTCTATAGAGAATTAGAGGAATTGAAAGGCTACCTAAAGACAAAAAAGACTCACTAAAAATTGTTATTTAGAAGATGATTTTTACAAGAAGGCCAAAGATTTCTTGAAAGAAAAAACAAAACAGAGAAGCAACTATATAAGGATCGATCTGCACCGAAACAATTAACAAAATGGAACAACAGATGATAAATGGAAGGACTCCATGACTAGATCCACTTGTCGTATGTTTTATGTCGTGTGTAAATAAATTCTACGGGTGCACTGACCTTACAGTGATTTTTCAAAGCACTCGTCGCATTAAATCTTTCTTTCCTTGAAAAAGATGGACTTAGCCGTGGCCAAATGGCTAAGATTGCATAAAGAGCTGTGGACGGGGAAGGGAAGGTTACAGCTGTGCAATTTTTTTTCATTTCATTGTTTTTTAGGACTTCGGATGACATACTGATCAGGGGCCTGTTTCTCGAAAGTCACGACACTTTACGGGTCATTTTCGGGTGTCACAATTCCCCTTGTATTTCAAGAACGGAGAGGATTTAAGTCGTCAAACTTCACAGACATGTTTCTTATAGTTATCTTAAAAACATGTTAAAAGGTCGGCTTTCCAAAACAAGTGGTTGGCAGTTTCACAAATGGCTTTTCGGGCCCGAAAAGTTTTCGGGACTTTCGAGCCCCCAGGCCCGGGTTCATCAAAGCACGGTTAACCAACGGTTAGCGCTAACCAAGCTTCGCACAACCGGCGGCAGGTGTGGTAAATGGAAGAACAGTGAAACCCTAATGCTTGTTTGCCTTGGTGA
>NC_090874.1:49598884-49601384 GCF_036669935.1 Montipora foliosa | reverse complement strand
GAGTGCTACATAGCCTCCCTCTGAACTGGAGATTTTTTTGAGGGCATGGCAGATTCCTAGATACACTCGTTCATCTGCAACTTGGAATGCTAGTCTACAGCGAACAGTATCTAATGGATAGGTAACTGAACAGGCTGTAAGCCCTAAAAAACAAAAATCATAATGTTCTTGGTATGAGAAACATAAACAGACATGTTCAAGATGTTCATAATCTGATTGTGAAAAAAAAACTCCAGATAACTGTCTTAAGGCAGATTGACTTGCCATTTCACAGCAAAGCAATGAGGGTGAACAAGGAAATAGCTACTCAGACGAACTCCAGCTACGTGTCAGAGTGAGACGTTAAAACTGAGAACTCCCAGGGGCACCCATCGAATCTGTTCCTCACATTATCTGTTCCCCGGAGGAATCTTGCTGGCTGGCAAAATACAGGTGTTTCGATGAGCTGGCTGGGAAATTTTGTTATTGATAGAGGTTTTGCCTGGGAATTACTGACTTTTTCTAGCATTTCAACCCGAGCTGGCTGTAGAAACTCTGAAGACTGAGGACGACAAAAAAAAAAAAAAAAAAAAAAAAAAAAAAAAAAAAAGAACCCCTTCCCTCTCCCAGAGAGTAGTCACAGGGCCGTTCCGAAAACCACTTAATGTGAGAACGCCCCCTGTATAAATATTATTATTATTATTATTATTATTATTATTATTATTACAAACATACGACGGCTGGTCAGAGTGATTGCGCTTGCGGTAAAAACCTGTTTTGTCCCGGTTTTGTCGCTTTTGTTCGGTCGTTTTGGATCGAGGGATTTGAAAGGGCGCGGAATTCCTGGCTGGGAAATAAATTTGATCAGCTGGCTGGGAAACCTACCAATTTTATCTAGCTGGCTGGGAAATTTCTTGTGTGTCTTGCTGGGAAAAAGGAACAGATAATGTTTTCCCAGCAACACTGAATTAACACCTGAAAATGCCTTAATAACATTTATTTTCATTAACTGGGGTATAATAATACATTTTACAACAAATTGATCGTTGGGTGCCCCTGAACTCCAGATTCCAAGTCCACGGTTTTCAATAAGAGCTGGCACACCAGCTACATCACTTGAATTTGCTGCTTACTTTGATTGCAAAATTACCACAGATTTTACATTTATAACTTTAAAAACATATTACGCCACGGAAAATGAAAAATGCCCCCTATTATGCCAAACGCTTGCGCCTTCACATTGTTATTAAAAACCCTGAGGTCTGGCACCCCAATCGTTGATACTGAATCATTCTCCATGAAAGACGTTAGATGCTTAACTGCTGAATACCCAGCTACTTATTTGCATATTACGAATAACAGCGATTGTATCCTGGCTCCTTCTTCAAAGAATTTCGCCGAGTGCTGACAAAGGTGGCAGGGTATTCCTTTTTAATGATGTAATGGTATGTGAAATGAATCATATGAAGTGCGTATATGAATTCAAGTGAAGCTATGATCTTCGCAGTTACGAACGCAATTTTTACAATTGCTTAGAGAAGCCTGAAAAATTCAGGACTTCAACGGGGTTTGAACCCGTGACCTCGCGATTCCGGTGCGACGCTCTAACCAGCTGAGCTATGAATTTATATGATTCATTTCATATACCATTTCATCATTGATTCATTCCTCACGGGACCATTAGAACCCACAAATGACCAGCTCCCAACGTCAGTGGCTTCATAGCTCAGTTGGTTAGAGCGTCGCACCGGAGTCGCGAGGTCACGGGCTCAAACCCCGTTGAAGTCCTGAATTTTTCAGGCTTCTCTACGCAATTGTAAAAATTGCGTTCGTAACTGCGAAGATCATAGCTTCACTTGTATTCCTTTTTTTCGGATAATTTACCCGTCTTGGGTCTTGTACCTAGATTTTCTTATCATGAAGGCAATTGAATAATCAAGTTTAATTGCGTCCAACAAAGGAGAACGCAGTTCATAATCCTGGGGGTCCCATGGTTTCAAAGGTGACGTCATACTTCAGATTCCCAAAGACTATTGCACACCTCACATGCCACAATTTTCGCAGTAGTCTAAGCATCATAAAGCATCATATCTAAAGACTACCTCCTGGGTTTCATAGTAGTGTTGTAAAGTTAAGCAAAGCGTGACACTTAGTTGATGTGACCTGTCGAACTATAAGTTGATGAGTAGATAAGTTACTTGCCTGATACAAATCGGAAGTATTGTTGCTTAACCTATTCACACGTGAACCGCCCTGGGGCCCGTTTCTCGAAGGTCCCGAACTTTACGGGCCATTTTCGGGTGTCACAATTCCCTTTGTATCTCAAGAACGGAGAGGATTTAAGTCGTCAAACTTTACAGTAATTTTTCTTTTTGTTACCTTGAAATCATGTCAAAAGATCGGCTTTCCAACTGACAAGCGGTTGCCAGTTTCACAAATGGCTTTTCGGGCCCGAAAAGGCCGAAAAACTTATCGGGACTTTCGCCCCTTGCTCAATGAGTAAAATCGTCTGGCATTAAAC